>NC_047107.1:53550927-53697377 GCF_902500255.1 Thalassophryne amazonica | reverse complement strand
CCTCTCTCTCTCTCTCTCTGTCTGTCTCTCTCTCTCTCCTCCCTCTCTCTCTCTCCTGTCTGTCTCTCGTGCTCTCTCTCCTGTCTGTCTCTCTCTCTCTGTCTCCTCCCTCTCTCTCTCTCGTCTGTCTCTCGTGCTCTCTCTCCTGTCTGTCTGTCTGTCTCTCTCTCTCCTCCCTCTCTCTCTCTCCTGTCTGTCTCTCGTGCTCTCTCTCCTGTCTGTCTGTCTCTCTCTCCTGTCTCTCGCTCTCTCTCCTGTCTGTCTCTCTCTCTCTCTCCTCCCTCTCTCTCTCTCCTGTCTGTCTCTCTCTGTCTCTCCCTCTCTCTCTCTCCTGTCTGTCTCTCTCTCTCTCTCCTCCCTCTCTCCTGTCTGTCTCTCGTGCTCTCTCTCCTCCCTCTCTCTCTCTCCTGTCTGTCTGTCTCTCTCTCTCTCCTCCCCCCCCCTCCTGTCTGTCTCTCTCTCTCTCTCTCCTCCCTCTCACTCTCTCTCTCCTGTCTCTCTCTCTCTCCTCCCTCTCTCTCTCCTGTCTGTCTTTCTCTCTCTCTCCTGTCTGTCTCTCTCTCTCCTCCCTCTCTCTTCTGTCTGTCTCTCTCTCTCCTGTCTGTCTCTCCTGTCTCTCTCTCTCCTCCCTCTCTCTCTCTCCTGTCTGTCTCTCTCTCTCTCCTCCCTCTCTCTCCTGTCTGTCTCTCTCTCTCCTCCCCCTCTCTCTCTCTTCTGTCTGTCTCTCTCTCTCCTCCCCCTCTCTCTCTCTCCTGTCTGTCTCTCTCTCTCTCTCTCTCCTCCCTCTCCTGTCTGTCTCTCGTGCTCTCTCTCCTGTCTGTCTGTCTCTCTCTCTCTCTCCTCCCTCTCTCTCTCCTGTCTGTCTGTCTCTCTCTCTCCTCCCTCTCTCTCTCTCTCTCCTGTCTGTCTCGCTCCTCCCTCTCTCTCCTGTCTGTCTCTCGTGCTCTCTCTCCTGTCTGTCTTTCTCTCTCTCCTCCCTCTCTCTCTCTCTCCTGTCTGTCTCTCGTGCTCTCTCTCCTGTCTGTCTTTCTCTCTCTCCTCCCTCTCTCTCTCTCCTGTCTGTCTCTCGCTCTCTCTCTCCTGTCTGTCTCTCTCTCTCTCCTCCCCCTCTCTCTCTCCTGTCTCTCTCGTGCTCTCCTGTCTGTCTGTCTCTCTCTCTCCTCCCTCTCTCTCTCTTGTCTGTCTCTCGCTCTCTCTCTCTTGTCTGTCTGTCTCTCTCTCTCTCTCCTGTCTGTCTCTCGCGCTCTCTCTCCTGTCTGTCTGTCTCTCTCTCTCTCTCTCTGGGAACGAGAGTCTCTTCACTCTCACACTGTATTTGAGCAAACTTTGGAAACATGAAGGTTTTCAACTGTAAAATAAAGCCTATAAATGAATTTCTGGGGCTATACAAATCAAATCAAAATCAATTTTATTTATATAGCGCCAAATCACAACAAGCAGTTGCCCCAAGGCGCTTTATACTGCAAGGCAAAAGCCATACAATAATCACAGAAAAACCCCAACGGTCAAAGCGACCCCCTATGAGCAAGCACTTGGCGACAGTGGGAAGGAAAAACTCCCTTTTAACAAGAAGAAACCTCCAGCAGAACCAGGCTCAGGGAGGGGCAGTCTTCTGCTGGGACTGGTTGGGGCTGAGGGAAGAGAATCAGGAAAAAGACATGCTGTGGAAGACAGCAGAGATCAATCACTAATGATTAAATGCAGAGTGGTGCATACAGAACAAAAAGAGAAAGAAACACTCAGTGCATCATGGGAACCCCCAGCAGTCTAAGTCTATAGCAGCATAACTAAGGGATGGTTCAGGGTCAAGCAAGAAGCACAGCAAGCAGCAGAAGGAGCTCTTTTTACCTGAAGACTGCCAGAGGTTTTTTTTCCGTTGCTCGGCTCTCTGCCGGCGGGGGTGGGGCAGATTATAAGATATTGAGAATGTCTAGCTAGACGCTACATGACAGATGTAAAGCGGGTTCTCTTTGGTTTGCCACATCCAGAGATATGTGTGAAACTTGGAAATTACAGAGCAGGCAGCAAGCTGCACTTTGTTAATACCAGCCTGCGTTGAATATGAGCCGGCCTCGTATAGGCACCGGCTCTGCACACGGTTAAAAAAAATAAATGCCCGGGCTATTAATAAAGGAAATACGGTAAAAGCATTTATTTTAGTTTTTATCTACTATTTGATCACTAAGTGAGTCACAGAACTTGATTTTTCACCATTCTAACTGTTTGTTTTCTGTCAGAGCTGTGAAATGAAAATTGTGAAATCTGAGGAAAATTTGCAGGGGGTCGAGCCGGGGTCTAGGGCCCGTGACGCCCCAGAAACCAAATTAATTTTGTATCTAATGATACATTTTCAGCATCTCCTGGAAGAAAATAATCTCAAAAGAAGAGCATATTCAAATGATCCCAGACTCAACCTTTCATTTGAACTGCCAATGATAATGTTGAAATAACAGAATATGACATGGAAGTAGGACCTGGAATGATTTTCCTTTTAATTGTAAACCACATTATGCATTAATTCAGAACAATTAAACTACATGAAATTCATGAAGACTGAAAAGACTGCTCAAGCATTTCAAAAACCACAGCTAAAGCTTGTAGAATACTTTCAAAATCAGGGTAAAATATCAGTAACATATCTTATAGTAAAAAAGTCACATGTTGTGTAAATTCCAGTAAATCCAGTGTCTTTTTTCCCCAGAAAAAAATTCTACATTAATTAAAAACTCATTTACATTCTTGTGTAAATTCATGTAAATCCATTCAAAGCCACAATGTCTTTTTCCAATGAAAGAAAGTCTAGATTAATAATAAAAAAAGAGTCACATAATCTTGTCTAAAATCCTGTTTGAACAGCACAATGTTTATTTTCCAGGGAGAGAAAAATTCTTACCGTGTTTCCTGACTGCACAGTTCGCTTTTCCCGTTTCTTTTATCTTTTAGGTATATTCATGAAGCGAGCGACAATTCCACGGATTCTTGTCCTTGTCAAACTTTTTCAAATCATCTTTGTCGCCATCTTCTTCACTCTGTGACACAGACATGCTGCAAAATTCTTCTGTTAAAAACTTGAGAGCTCTAAAAGTTTACAATGTCCACATGCTACTTTTAGCTTAAGCATCTTACAGGAGCCACTCAGCGTCACTGCAGCAACCAACCAGTCCCGCTTTAGGACAACTGTCGCAACAGCTACGCTTTGAGTGGCATTTTCCCTCTGCGAAGATCCGCGGATCCGAGGACACAGATTTGTATCTGTAACACACAGATCACACGTGGACTTATAAAACTTGCATGATGTAAAAAAAAAAAGACGCTTTGCGATAGACATTTTAATTGTGACGATCACAATCACAGAGTACAACACTAACACGCCCGCCCCTCCTCCCCATGATGAAATCATCGGAATTCCTCAGATCCACGAAGTTTTCACAGTCCTGCCTGTATATGTTCAACTACATTTGTACATAGATCCCACACAGGCATGGAAAGAGATTAAGAGAAAACAAGTAGAGAAAGCAAAGGGAGTGAGAGAAGTGATCGGTGCATGTTTGTGGGTCTATTTTCTTTCACTGTGAAAGTGCCTGTAAGGTTGACATGGCAATAAAGTACTGAATCTTGAAGGGGAAGGATGAAAGTTACTTGAATAAGAGATCCCTCATGTTACTTAGTATAACATTAAAATTAGAAGAGAAAGGACAACAGAGGACACACAAAGGAATACAAACACTAAGTTCGCTGTTAATCACCAACAGAGGTTTTACCAACAGTGCTAACATCTACTGGATTTAAGCACTAATCTCCCTAAGCTATAGGTCTGGAACATGCTTATCAACAAAGCAGCCTTCCTCCTCTTCATCTCAGCTACAAACATCTGCTGCAGTGTGATAGCTCATGCTGGACATTAATTTGGACAAATGTATTACCTAAACTGACAAGAGCAGTTCAACACTGATGAAAAACAATACAGTAAAAGTAGTTTTCCAGTTCTGTTTTGAGGATGTCATGCTTTGGAGTTCTCACCTGCATGTTTGTGGTGAGGATGTGCTTTGTAGCCCTGCTGACCGCTGCCCTGCTGCAGGAACAGAGCAGCACCCTTCACCATGAAGAAGCTCTCACTCAGGCTGCAAAATAAATGTGAGCCAAAAATTACAAGCATGGCAACAAAGTCACTACATTAGACATGTTCAGCAAATCAGCACACTGGCTGCACATCGGAGAATGTCCCAACTTGTTCCACGGGCAGTGAACAGAGGATAAGAAGTGTGACAAATTAAGTATTTGGTTTGAACAACAAGGTACAGTTTATAAGTTTATAAGGCAACAAGATGAGCATTGATGTGTGCTGCTGGTGTATTACTGCAACAGCCAAGTAGAAAAACCCAAATGCCATGTGGGACGGGGGCACTTCTGGTCTGCAGCACCCATGAATCAATGATTTCACACTTGTTTTGTTTAAAAAAAAAACAAAAGCAGGGGTGGTGGCCAAGTGGTTAGTGCACTTGGTTTAAATGCGGAAGGTTCCCGATTCAAACCCCACCTCTGCCACATTTCTCCATGTAATGTGGAGACGTGTCAGGAAGGGCATCCGGCGTAAAACCTGTGCCAAATAAAGATGAAGATCCCACTTGGATCTGCTATGGTGACCCCGAGTGAAAACAAGGAAGCAGCCGAAGGAACTTGCTTGATTAAAAAAACAAAACAAAAACAAAAGGGCACTTTCAGATTAAGATTTAATGTTGGCAACAAGTAACATAACTCATGGACTGTGGTAAGAAATAAGTGAAATGTTTCCTCTAGGCTACTATTAATCACTCTTTTTCATTTCACTTACAGAGAAACGATGTGACCATAGCCATAAATCTATGTGGCAGCACACTTGAATCCATGCACCTTGTATTTGACTGCCAAATCATTATATCATTAAGGGCCCTGTCGCAATGAGCATGAATGAGCATGAATGCAGCCGATTCAGGTCCAATGGGAAAAAAAAAGCCAAACTTCGAGGTGCGGTCGGGAGGGACAGACATTCGGACAGCTGTGTATGAATGCCATTCTTGTTGGGAAAGTGTAATGACACGGACCCACAACAGGGGGCGTAAATGAACGGACAATAGATAAGCCAAAAATACAACACTTTACTGTTGTGAAATGTGCACAACGAAATACAGACAAATGCAGAATTTGGATCACAGTCAAAAGTACAAAGGTGACATGTGGGCAGGCTCAAGGATAGGAGACGTCCGTCCAGAGAAGAGCCGGATCCCACACGATTTCCACTGCCACTGAACCCGGAGGATACTGGAGCCGCCAAGTCCTGAGTCCCCAGGTGGCCACCGTCTCCGGCTGTCGGATCTGGTACTGCTGGCAGGAAACAAAAACAGAAAACGAGGTGAGCGTGTTTGATACTCAGTAACTCCTCGTACCAGTTCAATTCATGCAGGTGGGAATTACACCTCCACCTCCGCAAATATGAACACAGTCTTTTACAGAACCTGAACAGTCACTTGTCTCACTGATCGTGAAGGGTGCGATCCGTCACCCTGCCGTCACCGACCAGCTCAGCCTCCAGCTGACGCAAGTAACCAGGTACGCCTGTAACAGACAGACAAACAGTTGAAGTGCGATACGGCACAGATACGGCTGAGGATTATTACCTCTAATGGTAGGCGATATCTCGGCAGCGGGGTGGAGATGTCGTCCGGCTCTTGTAGGGTGAGTAATGACGTGGTGATTGGTGACAGCTGTCATAGTTGATGAGTGACAGCTGTCACTCCCGGCTGTTCCCGCGAGGCGGCAGCGCCCTCTTGTGCCCGAAGCCCGCACTTCAGGCAGGGCGCCCTCTGGTAGTGGGCCAGCAGTACCTCCTCTTCAGCGGCCCACACAATTCTACTACTTAGGATGGCAGAATCAACTCATTCATGTACATCCCGTGCATATGCTTATGAATGCAGTTCAACTCTAGTTGGAACCCAGTACAAACACCCAGAATGCTGTCAGAATGCAGTAAGAATGCTCTCGAATGCCTTGCGAGTGCGGTCCATTCACCACCAGAAGTGGATGGATGGATAGCTTTATTGTCATTGTCATTACAACAACGAGATTGCCACACTCACATTCCACAGGCAAACAGCAATTAATCCACAATTATTACTTGTTTACCGTAATAATAGCACACATCAGAATTAAGACAACACATATACATTTGACACTGTTTATGTGCACTAAACTTAAAATACTCCATTTTCTAAATTGAGGCGATGTGAGTGTGTGGTAGCCGCTGCAACTGGAGTCGCGCCGCCTGCCAGCTTGGGAAGAACGGGGGCCTGCCGCAGGGGGGGCAGGAAGGGAGTAAAGGGAAAAGCTGGATCATGCTTCAGTCCATGTGTAAGTCTGTCAGTTTATTGTCTTTGTGGGTTGAGATAAGAATGGAGCCGAATAATCTCACCAAGGCCTGAATAAATTCCTCTGGAGGTAAACAGTGGCCAATTTGTCCTTGAGGCTAGATAAGCCTGGAGTGTTGTAGCTGAGCAGTAAAAAACACTTTTAACAGTTCCACTTGAACAGCCAAATCCCAATTATGAATTTAGAATATTCCCAATTATGAATTAAGAATATTCACCGGCCTCTGAAACCTTCAGCTTCAACTGCAAGGCACGTATCAGCATCCAATTTGCGTCTGAGTTCAAGAGTCAACGCAGTCTGAGAATGCACTGCCTTGCCAAACTCGTTAATCATGACGGACAAGCGAGGGCCCGTGGTTCTTGATGCCGAAGTCTTGCCAATTTTCCGGTAGATCAGGGCAGCACATAAGCCAAAAAGTACCAGCCCCTTTCTAGCCTTCCACCTAGACTAGGTGGAAGGCTAGAAAGGGGCTGGATGGGCGTGGCAGAGCAAGTGCTGTGGCAGAGCAAGTGCTGTGGTCTGCTATCTTCTGAAGACCTGCCATGTCTTTCTGCTAGATGTCGCATGATGTCCAACCTATGAACTGTGAACATGTGAACTAGGGTCCTCTGATGATCGCATAACTGTACTCCATGTAACCGTGTGTGTTCAGAGTATTACGGCCATCAGGACACCAGCATGCACACCCATAATCGTTATTACCACTACGGCCACCGGCAACAGCCACCAGTCTGCAGTGTATCGCAGTAAACCCATAATCAGGGGACCCTGGATGACATATAGGTTCAGGTGAGTTTTACTGTACGTGCAATCTTAAAAATTACTTTTAATTATTCAGCACTCAAAACCAAGCATCAGAACAGCTTGTCTTAGCCAAACATGATTTTGTAATAACAATGAACTTGTTTTGTGCATCACACAACAAAAACCCACCACCCTCAGTGTCACAGATATAAAAGTTCCACAGCAACAAAACATGGGGGTGGACACTCTGTTGTGTGGGCCGCTGAAGAGGAGGTACTGCTGGCCCACCACCACCAGAGGGCGCCCTGCCTGGAGTGCGGGCTCCAGGCACCAGAGGGCGCTGCCGCCTTATGGGAGCAGCCGGGGTGACAGCTGTCACCCATCACTGGACACAGCTGTTCCACTCAGCACAGAGGTATATCAGGAGGACGGCGTCTCCACCTCAGTGCCGAGATATCGCCTAAGACTGAGGTAACATTCTCTGCATTTATATTCTGAACAACCAGCTAAAACTTGTTAAACCTTTTCAGGACTGTTGACTACTGGTAGCTACATTGCTTGGATAAGTACTCACCTTCCTGCTATACATTGACAAGAGGTGGAGGCGGCTTCTCCCCTCTCCGTTACTGGGTGCTGTCGCATCCACACCTGTGTGTTGTTGCTCTCTCCCGCCAGCAGTACCGGATCCGACGAGCGGAGACAGTGGCCACCTGGGAATTCGGGACTTGGCGGTTCCAGTATTTCCAGGGTTCGGTGGCAGAGGAGATCTGGGTGGTTCTGGTTCGACTGAGACGGACGTCTCCTACCTTCGAGCCTGCCCACACGACACCAGCGGATTCGACCACAAATTGTGATTGTTGTATTCATTGTGCTCGTTTCACAATAGTAAACCTTGTTATTCACCTTCCTCCATTGTCCGTTCATTGCGCCCCCTGTTGTGGGTCCGTGTTCCTACACTTCCACAACACACTCCTCACAAAAGCCTTTGTCTCACTTTGGGGTTTTTGTTACGGTTGGTTCTCTGACATTTACGTAGAAGGCTTTCAGTAGGATCTACTGAAAGGGAATGATGGACACAGCAAATCATATATTTCATCTAGAAATGGGACTGAAAACGTGATATTTCATATCTTCTGAGAAAAATGTTTTCAAAATCCCTCCTTGTGAAATCTGCAAATGTGTTAATCGCATAAAATGTGGAACTTGTCTTTATGTGCAAATCAAGAGCTGTTACACTGATTTGCATTCCTCACAGCTCCACTATCCCTCAATCTGCAGCACCCTGCTATCAGCTTCTCTGTAAACACAGGGATTAAACATATATCAGGTATCAAATCATACAAAAACTATGATGGAAAAACTGCCAGATAAACTCAAGGATTTCAAGCTTGTATAGTACCAAGTAGGGCTGGGCGATATGACTTAAAATTCATATCACAATAAAATTGAATCCCTTCACGGTAATGGTATATATCACAATATAAACTTAAGTGTAACAGTTATAATGGAAGCGTTCCTGAATGGGTCATACAGTCCCTTTGCAAAGCTAAATTGATTAAAATACACAAATAAAAAACAACAAAAAACAAGACATGTTAGACATGTATTTTTGTGAATTGGAATAATCTCATTTCGCCATTCCTGCTTCTGTCCAGCAGGAGGCAGTGTTTGTATGCTTTTGGTGGCATGTTGTCCAGAAAGACCTCAGAGACCTGCCACGTGGGTTGATGATCCTGATTTGCTCATGTCGTGGGGTTCCACCAATCATAAAGCTTTCTGCAAATATGACCATAAAATTCACAAAAGAAATTGCGGAAATTATTAATCATAACTCAGGTTATAGTAGGCCTATTAACATAATTTAAAAACTCGTATAAAGCTTGAAGCGTGCACTTTTAAAACAGACTGAAACAGAGACTGAGTTTAATGGGACAATTGCTTAATTCATTCATGTCAGGCGACTCCAGAGGGTTAAAATAGCTTATATTTTACACTCATACAAGAAGTTTTAATCTACCAAGGTGAAGGTGGAACCTGTGACCAAAGCACTGACTGCAGCTTTTTCCCGTCGCCCAGAGTCACTGAGGAAGATATAATGACGTCATCAACAAGCATTACCGCGATTGGTCGGTGGAGTCTAAATCTACCGTCGGCCAAATTTATTCCGTGAAACGAATATATAGTTGATATTGCCCACCCATAGTACCAAGAGGATGCCAACATATCAGATCATGCAATGAAATGGCAGAAATTTATCAATTATCAAAAATCACAGTTACCTCAATGTAATTTTGATGGTACTATATTTTAACGGACCAATTTTCAATCAATCAATCAATCAACATTTATTTATAAAGAGCTTTACAGCACCGACTGCTGTCCAAAGTGCTTAACATTAAAAACACAAATTCACAAAAATAAAACACATACAGAATAAAATTTTAAAACAGCACAGAAAAAACATGAATTTTAGTGACTGATTCTGACTGATAGCTTCAAATGGCATTACATAACAACTTCAGTGTTTCCTCTACAATAGTACAAGCCCAGCAAGCTGCCAGGATGGAATATTGTTTTTAATAATGCCAATGACAATTAATGCCAATAATGTAATGAAAAATAATGTCAAATTTCCATTAATTTTGAAATCACTAACTAACTACTAACTAAATAACTAACTATTTTCAAGATATATTAATGTTTAAGTCATACTACAGAAAAATATCAGTATCTAAAGTTCTGCTCCTGACTTATAAGACACTGAATATTTGTGCACCCGCTAATAAGGATAAGTAGTTTGTGCCATATCTACCAACACTCTCTGAAACCACAGAGTGTTGGCATGCTTTGCATTAAGAAAAAGACTGCAGATAGCAGAGAGTTCTTCTTTTCATGAATCATTGCTTTGAAATAGTTTACCGACTGAGGTCAGGCCACTGAGTTCTACTGAGGTCTTTAAAACTCTGGATGCATCTGTTCTCAGCTGCCTATACTTGGGGGTATGCAATGTGGCATATTATTGTTTTCACTTTATATATGTATTTTATTTCATTTTAATGTTTTACTATTTGCTTATTCATTGTTGTTTTATTGATTTAATGCTGTGGAGCACTATGTGGCAAAAGTGCAAAACAAAAATAAAATAATTATTTTTGTTATTAGATTTAAATGGTTCCAACTTCTGACAAACATGCAAATTTATTTCCTTTCACTTTTTCTATCACTATCAACTGAATGTTGCAGTGTTAAGCTTGTTACTCAAGCCAAACAAACAATCACCTGAGAACTTAAACTGTGATGCACATCTTACCAATTTCTTACATTTTATATCTCAAATGACAAATTAAACACAATAACAATCAACAGATTAATGGCCAATAACAATAATTGTAAACTGGAGGCTTACGCCATAATCCTGGGTAGTTTAATTAAAAATAAATGTTACAAAATGATCAGGAATAATATAACTTACTGATATAACTGGTATTCTAACTACTAGAGAAAAACATCCACAGACCAGAGACACTTTCAAACCTTCTTAAAATGTTAAAGAATGTGTGGAATCTCAAAACCCATCAAAAAACCTTCTTTTCAGCAGTTCAAAGTACATTTTAAAGATTCTGCTAAACTCACATGCGATTGATCTCACTCTGGGTCAATACAGCATTCTCCACAAAATACGGTATCATCTTCATTATAGCCTTCTGAATAGGTTCTACAACCAGATGCATCCTGTTGACCAATTGGAAGTTAGTCCTCTTCGGCACAAACTAACACCTCTTCGTCTGTCTCAAACACAGTGAAACAGCACAGTGCAAAAGAACTTAAGGCAGTTTGAAAGCTTGGTCTACAGCTTTGAGTGACAGACTGACTGACAGCTGGCACTCAGCTGTGGTGTTCAGCAGACAAATGCCATCTGTTTAGACGCCACTCCCTCTTTTCCTCCGCCCTCATCTGTACTGCTCTGTGAGAGGAGCTGTGAGGAAGAGGGGAGTCATACTGCTGAAGTGATTCGCTGCAGGCTCTGCCCAACGCCTGAGGCTGAACCAACTGCTGTGACGTCTCTTTCTCTCACTCATTCAGTTAATTTCAGTCTTTTACATTTGAGGTTCTTAAAGCATGATGGCTAGGCTCCTCGGGCACTGCATTTCTTCTTTCTGTAACACCTTCTGTAACACAAAGCGCCTTGGGGCAACTGTTGTTGTGATTTGGCGCTATATAAATAAAATTGATTTGATTTGATTTAACACAAACTCTGTGGCACTTTCCATTTCCACCAAGGTTGATACAGTTCCTGAAGCAGTACGCCTACATTTCACAATAAAGCAGTGCAAAACATCCACCTCCATGATGTTGCATTGCTGTCCAACAAAAATTAGGTTTTAAAAAAAGCCATCCAGTTCTCTCACTCTGACCTTCTGGGGAAGTAAGATTCAAGTTGAAGAAGACAAAAGAATTTTGGCAAGAATGACCAAATGTGATGTCTTGATGTGCATGCCACCTTATGGGACAACTGAATCCAAGGTAGTGTGCTTCCTGGGAGTTTAACATGTGAGCCAAGTATGGATTGAAAGGGCAGTGAGAACTGGCAAGCTGCCAAAATGTCCCAATCTCATTATATCCAGGCTTAAAATGGAGGGATTATCTTGTCTCTTTCCTCCAAGTAACCACTGCTACCTGTCACTCATTAATATCTACCACAAAACAAACTACTGAGTTATTAGACAGTAATATGTCAAGTTATGGAGGAGCTGTTGCTATTTATGGATTTGCCTAACAGTGACCACTGTAGATAGAATGGAGTGTTAAACAGCTGACCTAAAAAAAAAAAAAATCACACAATCATTATTCCATAGAACTGCCAAAATTTAAGCCTGTTGATTTATTTCATCCCCATTCATTCAGTTTTTTCAGACAGACATAAATACTGTGGGCACATCGAAATGATATTCTCCTGTTAGTGTGAACAGATTTAATTACAATCAATAGCTCTAAGTCATAGATAACCAGATCCCTTCTACTGTCCTCGACAACAGGATGACGTCTACAACCCCTGGCAAAAATTATTGAATCACCGGCCTCAGAGGATGTTCATTCAGTTGTTTAATTTTGTAGAAAAAAGCAGATCACAGACATGACACAAAACTAAAGTCATTTCAAATGGCAACTTTCTGGCTTTAAGAAACACTATAAGAAATCAAGAAAAAAATTGTGGCAGTCAGTAACGGTTACTTTTTTAGACCAAGCAGAGGGAAAAAATATGGACTCACTCAATTCTGAGGAATAAATTATGGAATCACCCTGTAAATTTTCATCCCCAAAACTAACACCTGCATCAAATCAGATCTGCTCGTTAGTCTGCATCTAAAAAGGAGTGAGCACACCTTGGAGAGCTGTTGCACCAAGTGGACTGACATGAATCATGGCTCCAACACGAGAGATGTCAATTGAAACAAAGGAGAGGATTATCAAACTCTTAAAAGAGGGTAAATCATCACGCAATGTTGCAAAAGATGTTGGTTGTTCAGTCAGCTGTGTCTAAACTCTGGACCAAATACAAACAACATGGGAAGGTTGTTAAAGGCAAACATACTGGTAGACCAAGGAAGACATCAAAGCGTCAAGACAGAAAACTTAAAGCAATATGTCTCAAAAATCGAAAATGCACAACAAAATAAATGAGGAACGAATGGGAGGAAACTGGAGTCAACGTCTGTGACCGAACTGTAAGAATCCGCCTAAAGGAAATGGGATTTACATACAGAAAAGCTAAACGAAAGCCATCTTTAACACCTAAACAGAAAAAAACAAGGTTACAATGGGCTAAGGAAAAGCAATCGTGGACTGTGGATGACTGGATGAAAGTCATATTCAGTGATGAATCTCGAATCTGCATTGGGCAAGGTGATGATGCTGGAACTTTTGTTTGGTGCCGTTCCAATGAGATTTATAAAGATGACTGCCTGAAGAGAACATGTACATTTCCACAGTCATTGATGATATGGGGCTGCATTGTTGTGTGGGCTGCCAGAAGAGGAGGTACTGCTGGTCCACCACCAGAGGGCGCCCTGCCTGAAGTGCGGGCTTCAGGCACGAGAGGGCGCTGCCGCCACGGACACAGCCGGGGGTGACAGCTGTCACTCATTATCTCCTGACAGCTGTCACTCATTCATGCTTCATCATCTCACTCCATAAAACCCGGACATCTCACCTCATCGCTGAGATATCGTCAAACCGTTCAGGTAGTATTCTCAGCCTTGAAAGGGAACTGTGTATCAGTCTGAACTCTTTTTTGCAGCCGCTTTCCTGTGGTGTTCCGTGTCTGTGTGACCGGCGTTCGGTGTGTCCAGCAACGGCTCCGCTGCACACCTCTACCAGATAAGTGGGTAGACAGGAGCTGCACGAGTGTGTGTTAGAGGTGGAGGTGGCATTCCCACCGTTGTTGCTACTGGGTGTGCACACACCCATATCTTATTGTCTCTACTCCCTGCCAGCAGTACCAGATCCGACCTTCGAAGACGGTGGCCACCTGGGGACTCGGGACTTGGCGGCTCCAGTATTCTCCGGGTTCGGTGGCGGAGGAAATCGTGTGGTTCCGGTTCATCTCAGGACAGACGTCTTCTATCCTCGAGCCTGCCCACACGTCACCCTTGTGATTGACTGTCTGTTAAATTTCACATTCCTCTGTGTTGTGCTCATTCACAACAGTAAAGTGTTCATATCTGACTCTTTCATTGTCCGTTCATTTGCGCCCCCTGTTGTGGGTCCGTGTCACTACACTTTCCCCAACATGCATGTCAGGTAAAGGCACTGGGGAGATGGCTGTCATTACATCATCAATAAATGCACAAGTTTACGTTGATATTTTGGACACTTTTCTTATCCCATCAATTGAAAGGATGTTTGGGGATGATGAAATCATTTTTCAAGATGATAATGCATCTTGCCATAGAGCAAAAACTGTGAAAACATTCCTTGCAAAAAGACACATAGGGTCAATGTCATGACCTGCAAATAGTCCGGATCTTAATCCAACTGAAAATATTTGGTGGAAGTTGAAGAAAACCTACAACCTGCAAAGCTGATCTGGCAACAGCAATCAGAGAAAGTTGGAGCCAGATTGATGAAGAGTACTGTTTGTCACTCATTAAGTCCCTGCCTCAGAGACTGCAAACTGTTATAAAAGCCAGAGGTGGTGCAACAAAATACTAGTGATGTGTTGGAGCGTTCTTTTGTTTTTCATGATTCCATAATTTTTTCCTCAGAATTGAGTGATTCCATATTTTTTTTCCCTCTGCTTGGTCTAAAAAAGTAACTTTACTGACTGCCACAATTTTTTTTTTCTGATTTCTTATAGTGTTTCTTAAAGCCAGAAAGTTGCCATTTGAAATGACTTTAGTTTTGTGTCATGTCTGTGATCTGCTTTTTTTCTACAAAATTAAACAACTGAATGAACATCCTCCGAGGCCGGTGATTCCATAATTTTTGCCAGGGGTTGTATAACACCCTGTCCGAGCCAGGTATTCTAAGGTCATGCAGGCTCAGTGACATTTCTGGTGGAAATACGGGACAGCTGGATACGTCAGGTCAGGTGCATGTAGGAATTGGGCTGCAATATCTATCTACTGCTTGTGCATAAGGCCAAGAATTACTGTCAGGGATGAGAATGGGCAAAGAAAAAAAAAACTCTGAAAATCAGCAAGGGCCCAGGGGCCGTGCCCCTGGTGGGGGCCCACAGGTTTTGAGCATTTTAGAGGCATTTCGCGGCCACCAGAGAAACCTAATTTCATGAATTTCTACTTTATATTTTTTGTATGTTGGGGTATGTGGAAACCTGACTGTAATAACAGAATCTGCCTATGTAGACTTTCTTTCAGTGATATCTGCCTCGTGCTGTAGCATATGTACTTACTATAAATGCCAATGCATTGGATAGATATCACTGAACTTGCCAAAACTATTCCTCAAGTGTCTTTCCTTAACCTGCAATGAGCTCTGAAATACACTGGAATTCATGCAAGTATGTGTAAATCATTTAAAGAGATTAAAACCTATCAAAACAACATTTGTGGTATAAAACGGTGACTTTATTAATATTTACATGTAAAATGTACACTTACAAATTAATGTCCCATAATAAATTCCTAAATCATACCATGTGAATTTGCACCCCAACTACTTATGCCAATCAGCAGGAAAACCCCACAGGCACATACAGCATAGTATCATTAAAAACCACACATCCTACACACCAGCTGCGAAATGCACTAAAATAAAAATTAAAAATAAAATTGATGCAGGACGATTTTAGCATGCAGGCAAAATATATCTCCTCATTTTTGAATGGTTTATCTATTAAAGAGTAAAAACTGAAGGAAATCAATTGTAAGGCCTGAAAGAAGTTTCTGTAGGAAGTATTTTAGCCATAAGGTCAAGTAAGAGGGGGACGTGTTGCCTTTTTAAATACGTGACACTGGGTTCATTGAGAAGATTTAGTACTGCTATAATACCCCCGTCATACATAGCCAGAATCACGCAGAGTGGCTTCGGAATGAACTGGCGCACATCTGAAAAGTGTCGGATTTCATTTCCAGAATGTTCTGACAGCCATCTACGGAAGTCGACACAGTTAGTCAAAATCAGCCGGCGGTCCTGAGTGTGATGCACATGTTCAAAACTCTCCAGGCGCCATCGAGATGAGACACCTATCCAACGGCGGTCCGTGTATAATCTGACGACCATTTGACCGCAATTTACATATTCTGATGGCATCAAAACAGCATTTGAAAGGATCTGATCACGGTTGATTGAGCTCTGAGATGAATCGGTCACAGTAAAACCTGCCAACATGCTGTGCCAGGTTTGTCCACCTCCACTGGACCCTGGCCAGGGAGGGCAAAGGAAATATTATGTAATAAAATGTATGTGGCACTGTGCGCATGTCACAGGCTCGGTGCAACGCCCCGCAACGCAGCTGAATGGGATGTCCCTTCTGTAAAGCATGTATTATTACACGTACACCTCCTAAGTCTGTAGCAGGTAGCATATGTGTGGGTTTTAGTTACATTTAAGTGAAAAAAGCTTGTTTGTCAGTTCCTTCTATTTCCAAAGTCTAAGACCAGTGCTTCCACTGTGCATGCGCCATTTCTGAGCTCAGCAGCTCGTCTGAGATGGACTCTCGTCACCTAAAGCGATCAAATGGATTAGTGGAATTATTAGCCACCAAATGACAAGGTAAAACCTCTTAAATCATTGTAAAGTCAGTTTTAAGCAGCAACTAGGCCATTTTAAGCAGAAACAATGCAATACTAGGTGATGCTTTGAAATGACCGATGCGCAGCGAACGTATCAGCTAGCAGCCCGTGTAGCTGTGGTGCTCTGATCACTTCCTCCATCTTTTATAATGAAATAATGCTGAATTTATATGAAAATGTTTTAAGCAGAAATGAGATGATAATCCGTGAACCGCGGCTGATGACCCATGTGCAGTAAAGGCAGGGCAGACTGATTTTTAGGGGGGACTGTTCAGTCGGCGACACCGGTGTCCACCAAGATCACTGCTTATTTAGTAAATACAACTGTGCTCCTTTCTGTACCACTTATGGCAATAACAAGCAGCATGTGTAGTTTATTCACATATTACCTTGCTTACAGAGTAATTCCAAAATGATTTTGAGTGAGTTGTCTTGATTTCAAGTGGATTTTATATGGATGACCTTTTCTGCTGTTGGTTAACTGCAAATAATCTGTATAGATTTCATCCCACCTTCTACAATAAATATCTCCACTTTCACAGCACCTCTTATCTATGCACAAATATGTGCACACGCAGACACATACATTTTATTTTTTCCAGTCCTGTTTCCTGGCTGATACTGCTGCAGAGGTAAGATGAAATCACTCATTGGTACACCTGAAAGGTGTTTATGTTGGGCCCCATCAACCCCTGGGGCTTATCATCAGTAAAGTAAACTGGCAACAGCAAGTACAAGCACTCCCCCTTGTCAGTCGTACAGTTATAAATCAAGTCATGTAGACAGCTATCTTGTGTGTGTCAGAGGTTAGTACACACTGATCCAAAAGAAATGCATCTGACAAAAACAGGTAAACTTAAATTGCTGTAAACATCATTTTTATGGCAAGATATTATAACTCTGCCAACTGACAGAAAGGCAGAGGTAAAAATTTAAATGGTGCTGCTTAGGGCCCTAACACAAATTTTTCCATTAATCTCACTCTTTAACACCTTCCTTTTGCCACTTTTAAAAATGTTATTTGGAAAC
This sequence comes from Thalassophryne amazonica, assembly GCF_902500255.1. Taxonomy (NCBI): domain Eukaryota; kingdom Metazoa; phylum Chordata; class Actinopteri; order Batrachoidiformes; family Batrachoididae; genus Thalassophryne; species Thalassophryne amazonica. The sequence continues at coordinate 53,679,948 of NC_047107.1, read as the reverse complement.
CTGTCACAAAGGTCTATAATTTCTACATTCACTTTTCTCCTCCTGCATAAAGATGTGGGATATGCCACATATTGTCTGAATTCAGACTGTCGCAAAAGATCAACAATGCTCTGGTTTGATGTCTGAAGGAAATCTACAGGCAAGTCTCAGGAATATGGAAGAAAAAGTCTGAATTCTGACAGCCTGCCTCTACAGATTGGTGGTAACAATAATGATATAACTGCTAACTTTTAGTAGTGACTCAGTATGCTATCGGCTAAACCAGTTTTGAGTTTAAGCACCACAAGTGCTATTGGCTAAATTCAAAGATTACAAGATTACAAACCGAAAACAAACAGTGAGCCAGAGCTTCTGTCTTTATGTACCCGGCCCACTGCTATTTATATATTTTAAAAAGCATCATTTACTTTCAATACCAACTGTAATTTGTGTGTGGTATTCGCCTTATTGAGATTTCAAATCCTGCAAAATCTTGCAAAATTTCAGACACATGGCATCAACATTGCAACGTTAAACTCTGTATACTGTGCCTAAAACTCTTGGGAATATATGATCTAGGTTTATAGATGCTATTATTGTGTTTGTTTTATGTAAACATGCGAGAAGCTATTTAGTTTATTTAGTTATTTACAGTGGGGAATTGCTGTGAGCTGCGATCACTTCCTGTTCATATCATTCTGCAGGAAACTGAAGTTTGCAATGTTTGTTCCAGATTAATATATATATATATATATATATATACACACACACACACACACACACACACACACACATAAAATGTTTTAAATTCGGTTTGCGTTTATGAAGTTCCACGCAGGTTAAACGTAGCAGACACGGAATATTTTGAATATTTGTTTTAGCAGGTTTTCAGGGTCTCATGCAGCAGTCTCTTAAAAATGTTATGAAAGGCATAAAAAATTACATTTTGGTCGTATAATGTTCATTTGCAACTGTTGTCATGTGGTTTCTCACTGTTATTTTGACTGCAGCAACTCTCTGGTGCACAAGGAATTATGGGATATCTCAATAGGGCGAATTGTGGTACTTTAAAATGATATACTGTCATGAAACTGAACCAAAAAAAAAAAAAACACATGCCAATTTTTCACAAAAGCTGCAGTTGAATTAACAAATTTCTCATCATATCAATAAAACACATTTCTTTTGAATGACTGACATACCCACAACATGAAATGGAATGATAATACATCATTCACTAATATTTTCCTATGCATAAACACAGTGCCTGACACCCCCTGTAAAGTTACTGTAACTCTTGTGCTACTTTTCAGAATGCGTGTAATCGCTGATCCACTCATATTGAGACATTCTGAGCGTAAAACTGTTTGAGATTCACAAATATGTTGGTCTATTCACTCGCCCATCCAATAGATGACAGTGTTCTATGCATTTTGATTGGTGGAAGTGATGAGTGGAGATCATTTGAATTTCCCATAATGCATTTTGGCATGTGTGTCTGACTGTCTGTTAATGCTCAAACCTTCAGAATTAGCACATTACTTTAAAAGATATGTGTGACATCATATTTTCATTTTGTAAAAATGACAGTTGCCTTTAATGTCGATAAACTGTCCGGAATAAGTTGTTTGTAAATGAAACCATAAGTAAAAAGTGCTTTGAGATTCATGTCTTCTGCCCAGTGTGTGAGTGGATGCATGTTGAAAGTGAATTACATTTTTTTTTTCTTTACAATGGCAGCTGGTCTGCCCCCTTTTGCTGGTAAAGGACTGAACTTGTTACAGCGGTCTGATTATTGCAAAACACGACAGGTTTTACAGCTGTTTTTGACCGTTAAGCTTTACTCACTGTCAGCAAAAAAATGTTAGCGGACTGAAAGTTAGCAGAACTAAATTTAGCAAAAGCTAAGTGGTCCTCTGATGGTTTTCAAAACGTGCTGAAAAGCTAATCCGCTAACAAAAAAGTTAACTTTGCTAATTAGCGGTTAGCAGATTAGCAGAACTGTGCCCACAACTGTTTTCTATATTCCTTTACATATCAGTTTGTGTTCTGTTCATTATCATGTGCGTTCTTTAGTTCTGCCTCATTACTGTTTTCACACCTGTTGTCACTTAGTCATTCATTATTTAAGCTTTCATTTGTTTGTCTGTGTTTGTCGGTCGATTACCTCACACCCTTTTCCCTGTTGCTGCCACATGTCCGTAAGTGTTTATGCCCCGCTGTATGTTTGAATCATTATCTGTTACCACCTGGTTTGTTGTTTGTTGAGGTGACTTTTATTCAAACGTCTTAGTTTAAGACGTTTAATGAATAAATTCTGTATAATTGTGGTCGTGGTTGCTTTGAGTGACAGAGGCTGTGTCCATTCAGTACTTTAATGTTGCCATAATCCCCCTAGCGGCCCCTGCGCTTCCCAGAATGCAGCACAGCACCAGCAGAGTTCTGGCATTTCACAGTGCAAGTAAACAATGGCTAACAAGGATGTGGATGGCGTTGATCCAGCGAGTTCACGGGCAATTATGATGAAGACACGTTCTGCCAAGTTGAGAGGGTTATCTAGATGAGATGTATGTGTGATGTATGCTGTGATGGACTTCTGCTGTGCCCCGATGTTGTCTTGTTGTCCATACTTCACGAGGTTTGTTTACATCATAGGTGTCAAACTGATTCCAGAAAGGGCCAAGAGGGTGCAGGTTTTCTGTGTAACCACCAACTCCACCAGGTGATTTCACTGATGAACTCTTCCATCTGCTCAAAGTGATGTTCATCAGTGAAATCACCTGCTGGAGTTGGTGGTTACAAAGAAAACCTGTACTCTCTTGGCCCTTTCTGGAATCAGTTTGACACCTATGGTTTACATTGTGCCCTAAACGGAACACTGCTGAAACTGACCTCTCGCATGAGTCATGGGCCGCGAAATGATGCGAGATTCACAACTGCGAAACGGCGAATCGAGTTCTCCTCTCATAGTCTCCGACCTTGAACGGAGCCACTCGCTTTTGTGTCTGTTTGTAATATTTCATTACAAACACCTGGAATAATATGGCTTGTTGCATGGTGAAATGTTCTAACGAATCATCTACAACGTCCCTGTTGCAATACTGACACTAAGTAAAACTCTCATCTTCTTTAATATTATATGCTAACAGTGTTAGCACTTTTAGCAGCTGTCGGTAGGTCCCATAATGCATGATTACTGACGAAATACTTTGCAGATAACTTTTTCTGTCCACACCAAAGCAAGCATTAAGAGAACCACCTCACACTCCCAAAAAATATGAATTAATAAACACCCAAACCAAGGTTAACTGTTAGTTAATATGAATTTCTTATGAACATGTTAATATGAATTAATACACTAAACCAAGGTCAGCTGTTAGCTTGTGCTTCGGACTTGGGAGAGGGCCGTGCTCAGACTTTTTCAGTCACACACGGAGCCACCCATGCACCACCCCTTTATGCATTAATGAGATCATCGTGAATCAGTGTGGGCAGGGCTCTCAACATGGGAACACCCAGACAAGGGGGTCATTTTGGCTGTCCCAGGTCTCCATAGAAAACTGATGGATGACATCACGCAGAATCTGTCAGGTGTCAGTCTATGGTTTTAAGATTCAATCGACAGGTATAGCGAATCAATCTGTGAAATGACTAGATTTTTAATTAAAAACAAACCACTAATAACAATTATAAACAAACCATATTCAGATCAGCAAAGATCACCAGCAATTTAGTGGGAATTCGAGAATTCAAAGTTTCAAAGAGCAGCCAAAATGACCATGAACACTGAAAAAATCAACACAATGTTTAAAAAAGCCCTGTTGCAATTCACTATTGTATTCAATGAGCATCCAGGGATCGAAATACATTTTTAACTTACTTGCACTGGTGCTAGTAACAAAAAAATTACTTGCACCAAAAAAAGTTACTTGCACAACCAAAGGTCAGTCTTATATCAACCTTAAAACTCCTCCTCTGATGTGTCAGACTCTTCCTCTCTGGGGAGAGTTTGAGGGGAGAGCGGCAGCCATTTTTTTTCCTTTCTTTGTTTACATGTGCACGTGAATGGGACAGGAGGTCCTCAAACTGGAGCTCCTGCAGCTCCAGTTATTTGCTGCAGGAGCGGCAGCAAATAATGAAACTCCCCGAATTGGGAACGTCTCATGAAGATGTTCAGGGATGAGATTGGCAAATTCGATTTTCAGAGGAAATAAGTCAGGGTCCAGGGGCTGCAGGCCTTGGCGGGTCCAGGGCGGAGCCCTGGCCAGGGGATCAGGGGGACGAAGTCCCCCCGAAGCCAAAGCATTTTTGCTGTTTCAAAACATGTAAATTGCACTAAAATATTAAAAACTACTATAAATGCCAGGTGTTCGTATCTATAATTCAAACTGTAAACCCTTACTAAGACCATCTACTGTACATGTGTATTTTTGTGACCAAAATATTTTTTCATAACTAGACTTACTTGATTTTCAGCATTCTCCACTTTCACCATGGCACACTTGTCAACAAACATACATGTACATGTATAATCCAATGTTCTATGTCCATTGAACTGTCAGACCATATAAGGTTTATATTTAGTCGATGTGATCTCCACCTATAACACTGTTATCACGTGTATACATGTATATAATATACACACACATACATGTATATATAATTACAACACACTACAATACTACTGTTACTACAATAACATCAAAATGTCTGTTTACATAATCCACTGACTGTGTGTGTGGGTATGTGTGTGTGTGTGCAACACCGAAGAAAGGGCGGGAGAAACGCATATACAGTGGTCCCTCGTTTATCGCGGGAGTTATGTTCTAAAAACAGCCCACGGTAGGCAAAATCTGCGAAGTAGTCAGCGTTATTTTTTACAATTATTATAGCTTTTTAAGGCTGTAAAATCCCTCACTACACACTTTTTCTCACTTTTCTCTCCTGTGTAAACACTAAGTTCAAACCTTTGTAGAAAAATAAGACCAGTATTATAGAATGAAACCAAAGATCAAAACCTGTTTTCAGGCCCAAACAAATGTTTGGGCCTGAAAACAGGCTTTTAGAACTAACAAATTTAATTTTAACGATCAACCTACGAGGTTGGACACATAAGAAATTATTAATAGAGACTGACCAGTATTTCACAGTTCCTCTGATCACGCCTCTTTGTCGTGGCGCTGCTCCACAGCGTGTTTTTCCACTGAGTGACACGGTGCAGGTGTCTTTTTCCGAGTGAAGAACACAGTTATGGGTAGTTGTTGCCGCTCTTTTTTTCTTCTGGGCGAGAAGATTCTTATAAACAGACACACGCAGAACACAAAGCGCGTGCTCTCCCTTCGCTCACTGCCTCCGGTGTTACCGTTGCGGGACAGATGCGGGACCCGCAAAGAATCCAAGTCATTAAAACAAACTTCTCAGTGGCCACAGAGCTCTGTGGCTGTGGTTACCGAGACCTTGCAGCGCTGCTGAATTCTATCCTTGCGGGCTGCTGGAGCGCTCTGCATCAAAACAGCGAGCGTAGCCTCTGGACCTGTTGCCAGATTTTAGCTGCAACTCAGCACAGCAGACGGTGGGGCGGTGTGAGTGGCCCGCGGAGGCAGTGAGAGCAATCACGGTGATGCCGACCGGCCCGCCTAATGAGGATGCAGAACACAATGTGCTGTTAAAAAAAAGAAGCATGCAAAATTGCACTAAAAAAAAACCCCACGAAACCGCAAGGCCGCGAAAGGTGAACTGCAATATAGCGAGGGACCACTGTATAACCTTTGCGCTGACTGGTAATAAGCTCTGTAATGAAAATGAAAACATGCGTAAGTAATAGCTTCGACTGCGCTTCGATACCGTCTCGGTTTTTAAGATTTGTTGGAGGGAAAACTACCGAATATTGGAAGTTGAAAGACTACACAGTTACCTCCCTTACACTCCAAGCTCATTGTGCACCTACTTCATACTGGTCACTGTCAGCACAGCGTTACTTCCGCGTTCGGCTGACTGACGACTGATCGAACTTGCTGCGTCGGCGATAACAACAAAGACCACTCAGTGTTCTGAATAGACGACAATTTTATTAAACAAAGGTAGTCCCTTGCATTAATTTTTTTTTTTGTTTTTTTTTGCATTCTTAACCCCCCCCCCCCCCCCCCCCCCCCCCCCCTAAAATTTTCTCAATGAATTTGGACGTTTCACAAAATCGACCCCCGGGACTGTCAAATCCGCGGAAATCCATGGATCCGTGGAAAAATCTCATCTCTGGATGTTGTGAACCCAGGGACGGCACGCTGACGACGTTTGTCAGCTTTCCACAACAAATAGTGCACAGCAACTCGCTCCGTGTGTGAGAGTCATAAAACGCAGGGAAGACAAAGACAACACACTGGAAATTGTTTTATCCCTTATTTATTCCTTTATTGGTTCATTCTACTGGTGCTTATAGTTGATAAAACTTGGATAAAGTTACTTGCACCAGTGCTACTGCAATATAAAATTACGTGCACCGCTCGAATAATACATGCACAAATTAGCACATGCACGTACTAATTCGATCCCTGGCATCTGAAGAGTTAGGGTGTATTTTGTGGTTTATTTGCTGAAAACAGTCTACACTTTTTGTTCTGGTAGCAAGCTGTTTATGTCTGCTTGTCTAGATTTCACCAAATGAGTCAAAAACAAATGCAGCCAATCAGAGGCCATAACATCTGTTTACATAAGTTGGGAGCTTTGCCTCGTATCATCTAAGTAAAGTTGAAGGAAACCTACCTCTGATTTATTCGGCGTTCATCTTCACTCCCAAAATCCTGCAATGCAAGATAAAAACACACCACAAATTTAGTCCTACTTGACTACAGTTTGACATTCATACATTTTAAACTGGTAAAATGATTCAATGTTCATTTATACATCTATCCCGTCCTGTCCTGTCATGAAACCAGGTTGTGGACCCCCTCGCAGTAAACAAATGAAGCAGAACAGACTTTATTAAATAGACTTTATTTCATGTCAAAACAGACGAAGGCTAAAGTCCAAAAAGGGAAGAATTTCAGAACAAAAATCCAGGTTGAGTTCAAAACACAGTATAATGGGTCATCTGGTATTATATAACGGCTGAGTGGATCCTTGTCATTTGATTGGTGCTTTGTATGTCACATGACATGGATTAATTCATCTCATTTGTGTTGCATTGCATTTCGAGTGCAATTTGGCTCCATTTAGAGTGCAAATTTGGTTCCATATGTTTGGTACCATTGCACTCTGCATACGTGCACACGCACACACACACGCGCACATGCATGTGCTCGCGCACGCACACGTGCTCACATATGCGCATGCGCGTACGTACACACGTAACAAATCCAATGTGCTATCTGGAGGCTGTTGGCAGGAAGTTGGAATGAAAAGCTGGACTAATTTCTGATGTGTTTTTTTTTTTTTTTTGCTGCACTGAGGATGTACACAGTCTTTTTTTGGTAGTACATGTGCACACAAGCTCCGATTCGGTTGCATGTGCGCGCGCGGGGGACAACGAGCTAACTGACGCTGCTAATTCTTGTAACACATACACACACACGGACACGATATCCACCCCACCGTAAGCCATCTGGATGCATGAAGAACTGTTCAGATGAAAAGCTGACGTGATTTTTGGCTGAACTAAGGAACTACACAAAGTCTTTTTCTTATGGAAGTCTGAAGTCAGTGCACAGCATCACTGGACTACATGTCACAATTTGGACTTTAGCAGCAGTGGGACACCAAAATGTAAGTCCCTTTTCTGTTGTTTATAAATTAATAAAATATCAAATGACAAGGATCTATTTTAGTCATTATATCAAACAAATAATGAATGTTTTTACATTCTTTCAATGGAACGAATATTTAATTTGGAACATACTTTGGCTTTGCCTCGTTGAAAGGTATGTTCCAGCTTTTACAGCATGAAATATTCGTATCATTGAACTCATAAACATTCATTGTTTGTATAATAGTCTTTCCAAAGACATAACAGATGGACAAACAGGGTCAAAAGCAAAAAGGTCCAAAACACAAATGTAGTCAAGAAATAGCAGAAACTGTCCGCAAGATGCAAGGCAAACTCAGACATCAAGATAAGGTATGAAGAACACAACACAGGAGTCTCTGCAACTAATAATAATCACTAGGAGCATGAGGAGAAAATAGCTTTGTTTGTTCGTGAGACATCACAAGTAAATAAAATGTCAAATAAGCTGACTATTCTAAATAAATAAGAAATTATGAAAATATTGCTTTATTTCATTTTATTTTTGGTACCATATCACAATTTCACTGATACTTACTGGACTGGTAAGCACTGAAAGCTGAGATAGACATGTCCAAACTTGTCCTCTGACACGCCGAAACGGAGGTATTCCTTTGTCTCGCTTCCAAAGCGAATCGGTCGTGACTCGCAAAGCCTCTGCTCGGCTTTCCATGACAAAATGTCTTGTTAAAAGTGAAATCTGCCGGAAAATGGCTGATGTCCAGCTCTTGTGATAACCAGAGAAAGAGCACACAACGGTCTCGTATCCACAGAGCCATCCGTTTAGAAATGGTCCGGTGGCTTGTGCCACGTCGTCGCAGCTCGGAGCGCGGCACGCTGAGCGTCCTTAAAGGGGTCCTTAAAGCTGTACTAACAGACCTTATTCTCTGTGAAGCCCGTAAAATTTTTACCGAAAGCCAGATAAATTTTTCGAATGGTTTCCAGGTGCCAGTCTCTAACAGCTTCTGAAAAAATTCTGATGGAAAAAACCCCCAAATCATTCCGCCATTTCGAGACAATGAAAATCTGACGACGGGGCGGGACCACTCCTTCCACAAGGCGTGCTCACAGGCGAATGATGTCACCAACAGGCGTGGAAAAACTCAACGCATGCGCACGAGGGTTCAAGCTTGTCTGACGTGAAAACATATGAATCAAATCCATATAGTTAAAAAAAAATAAAAAGGTAAGATACTTTATGGACAGACCTCGTATATCATATAGCAGACAGTGATATTTGAAAAGTGAAATGAAGTTTATAGGATTTACAGAAAGTGTGCAATAATTCTTTAAACAAAATTAGGCAGGTGCATAAATTTGGGCACCCCAACAGAAAAAAAATACATCAATATTTAGTAGATCCTCCTTTTGCAGAAATAGCAGCCTCTCAACAATTCCTATAGCTTCCAATGAGAGTCTGGATTGTGGTTGAAGGTATTTTGGACCATTCTTCTTTACAAAACATGTCAGGTTTGTTGGTTTCTGAGCACGGACAGCCCACTTAAAATCACACCACAGATTTTCAATAATATTCAGGTCTGGGGACTGAGATGGCCATTCTAGAACATTGTACATGTTCCTCTGCATGAATACCTTAGTAGAATTTGAGCAGTGTTTAAGGTCGCTGTCTTGTTGAAAGAGCCAGCCCCTTTGTAGCAGACCGATCGGTCCGCCCCTAAAAATTGGTCCGCCTTGTGCATCTGTGCATGCGTCATTTCGGACCACAGCAGCAGGTCTGAGACGGAGTCTGAGACGGAGTGCCAACAACATTTCTCAGATTGCGTCAACAACATTTTATTGAGTCTTAAAGTAAATAAATATGAAATTGGTCACTGGATCCTTAAACCCTGGACGAAATAAACTCTACATGGTGGATCCTTGATCTCTGGACATAAATAGAAATAAACAAAATCTGTAGTTTTTGTCACAAACATTTCCTTGGCATGAATGTCACTCCATACATCTGAGCTGAGCTCTTAATTCTGTAATTCATAAAGAATGCAGGACGTCTCATTTTGGGAGGAAAAAAACATTTTAGTCCATTGTAGTTTATTGTCTGTATTACAGCGTTTGGAAAGCGGTGTCATTTTATTTAAAGCGCCGCCAGGTCAATCCACCCTTTAAGTTTTCAAATCCCGTAAAACTTTGGAGAGGTCGCCGTGCTGCGAGATCTCAGTAACACTAAGAACTGCATTGAGACGCTCTGATCGGGCTGCACTTTAACCGCTGCACATGGACAACACCATTAACATCGCAGCATAAAACTATTTTTAGATTGTGCCTAAAACTCTCGTGAATATATTCTCTGGGTTTTTAGACATTGTTATTGCATTTATTTTATGTAAACATGTGAGAATCACAGGCTGTCTCGCCATTATTTTCAATAGGAGCTGCTGTGAGCTACACTCGCTTCCTGATCATGTCGTTCTGGGGGAAAGTGAAGTTTGCTCTTTAACGTCTTGATTATTGTTCTTTACAACACAGTTTGTCCTCTTTGTTCCAGACTAATATATATAATATGTCCGAAATTCGGTTTGTGCTTATTAAATTCCATGCAGATTAAACGTAGCAGACACGGATTATTTGTTATAATTGTTTTAGCAAGTTTTCAGGGTATCATGCAGCAGTCTCTTATTAACGTGATGAAAAGCATAAAAAATTACATTTTTGTAGTATAATATTCATTTCCAATTGTCATCATGTGGATTCTCTATGTTGTTTTGACTGCAGCGACTCTCTGGCGCACAAGGGATTATGGAATACGTGAAAACCCTGAACAGTCACGCCCCACGTCGAGACCATGTGTTTTTTAAATATAGACAACACACAGAATTTCCCTCAAACATTTTTGTAATCGAATTATTCGAGTTACTCGACTAATCGTTTCATCCCTAATCAAATGTTTGAGAAAGCACCACATTAAATAACGCAAGGATTTTTAACTGATGAGAAAGACAAAATCAGCCAGGTAACATTGATTTACCCAGACTGACTTCAAATATGAGTATATGAAGTATTTGTTATTAATTTTTTTGGTGGTTTCGTGTTGAGTTTTGTAAATGAGGAAAAGCGCCAGTGACAGTCCTGAAAAGGCTTCATGTATTCAGAGCGGGCCATCTAGTGTTCAAGAGATGAAACTTCAGCCAGTGACCCAAGAATCAATAAATTTATTTAATTCTTTCACCAAAACATCAAATCTAGGCTCGCATCTTAGATGTACCTTCCGACAAATTGTAGCTACCTGTAGTTTTGAGATCTGCACAATAAATGTTTTCAAAATTACATTATATGTTTTTGTTTTTTGCTGTCGTGTTTATTAATTTATTATTATAATTTTTAACTTCAGTTTATATTGCGATATATACTGTTACTATGAAGGGATTACATTTATATCGCACTATGAATTTTAGGTCATACCGCCCAGCCCTAATGAGAACACTGCAAGAATGCAGAATGGAACCAACGATGATATGGCAGAGGACACGTGAAAAGGGGTGCCTTTAAAAGGATGCTTATCAATTAATGACAGAATGCTAGAGACAGGACACAAAGGACTAAATGCAAAAGTAGCAACACATGAGGAAAGTATGACAACAGATCCAACAAAGGGCCAGAATAACAAACAGATTGATACCAAACTATGATGGCAGGAGAAGGAACATAAAAGACATGGAGGAAAAAGATACAAGACTCAAGGGAATTAATAAAAACAATAGTAATGCATCAAAACAAAAGAAAACAAAGAGACAACACAACACCTCTTCACACACTGTGGGAAACAACACTGCATCTCCAGCAGTGTGTTCCAAACAAAATCAAACCTCTCTACTACAGTACAAGCAAAACCAACTGTAATCAGTGCAAATGCAGGTGTTCATGAAATGGTGTTCACAGCTTCTCACATAGGATCTGCAAGTCTCGGCAGATCACACACAGCAACTTACATAAGTCGTCTCTCAAAAAGTCAAAATGCAATCCATTTAAATGCAACAACTTGTACATCATTTTTCAGGATTCCTATGTGAAAGTGGACTTTTAATGTTAGAAAAAACAAATGTATAGTTGCAGCCTTATAATATTACACAAAGAATTATGCCAATTTATGGTACACAGAGAGAGGTATAAATATTTCAGAAGCAGTTTTCAGAAAAGTACTTAGCAGTCCACACTGGCCAAAGGACAATATGCTACCATGGACCAAACCTGGAGTGGACAGCCTCATTGTCAGCAAAGGCCAAAAATTATTCTCCAAGTGTAATTACACTCAACAAAAATATAAACGCAACACTTTTGGTTTGCTCCCATTTGTATGAGATGAACTCAAAGATCTAAAACTTTTTCCACATACACAATATCACCATTTCCCTCAAATACTGTTCACAAACCAGTCTAAATCTGTGATAGTGAGCACTTCTCCTTTGCTGAGATAATCCATCCCACCTCACAGGTGTGCCATACCAAGATGCTGATTAGACACTATGATTAGTGCACAGGTGTGCCTTAGACTGCCCACAATAAAAGGCCACTCTGAAAGGTGCAGTTTTGTTTTACTGGGGGGGATACCAGTCAGTATCTGGTGTGACCACCATTTGCCTCATGCAGTGCAACACATCTCCTTCGCATGGAGTTGATCAGGTTGTCAATTGTGGCCTGTGGAATGTTGGTCCACTCCTCTTCAATGGCTGTGCGAAGTTGCTGGATATTGGCAGGAACTGGTACACGCTGTCGTATACACCGGTCCAGAGCATCCCAAACATGCTCAATGGGTGACATGTCCGGTGAGTATGCCGGCCATGCAAGAACTGGGACATTTTCAGCTTCCAAGAATTGTGTACAGATCCTTGCAACATGGGGCCGTGCATGATCCTGCTGCAACATGAGGTGATGTTCTTGGATGTATGGCACAACAATGGGCCTCAGGATCTCGTCACGGTATCTCTGTGCATTCAAAATGCCATCAATAAAATGCACCTGTGTTCTTCATCCATAACAGACGCCTGCCCATACCATAACCCCACCGCCACCATGGGCCACTCGATCCACAACATTGACATCAGAAAACCGCTCACCCACATGACGCCACACACGCTGTCTGCCATCTGCCCTGGACAGTGTGAACCGGGATTCATCCGTGAAGAGAACACCTCTCCAACGTGCCAGCGAATGTGAGCATTTGCCCACTCAAGTCGGTTACGACGACGAACTGGAGTCAGGTCGAGGCCCCGATGAGGACGACGAGCATGCAGATGAGCTTCCCTGAGACGGTTTCAGACAGTTTGTGCAGAAATTCTTTGGTTATGCAAACCGATTGTTTCAGCAGCTGTCCGAGTGGCTGGTCTCAGACGATCTTGGAGGTGAACATGCTGGATGTGGAGGTCCTGTGGTGGTGTGGTTACACGTGGTCTGCGGTTGTGAGGCTGGTTGGATGTACTGCCAAATTCTCTGAAATGCCTTTGGAGACGGCTTATGGTAGAGAAATGAGCATTCAATACACGAGCAACAGCTCTGGTTGACACTCCTGCTGTCAGCATGCCAATTGCACGCTCCCTCAAATCTTGCGACATTTGTGGCATTGTTCTGTGTGATAAAACTGCACCTTTCAGAGTGGCCTTTTATTGTGGGCAGTCTAAGCACACCTGTGCACTAATCATGGTGTCTAATCAGCATCTTGATATGGCACACCTGTGAGGTGGGATGGATTATCTCAGCAAAGGAGAAGTGCTCACTATCACAGATTTAGACTGGTTTGTGAACAATATTTGAGGGAAATGGTGATATTGTGTATGTGGAAAAAGTTTAGATCTTTGAGTTCATCTCATACAAAATGGGAGCAAAACCAAGTGTTGCGTTTATATTTTTGTTGAGTCAGCGAAACCCTTTCATCTATTAGCAGTCTTGCTTCAGTGTTTTTCAAATGTGTCACACCCCTGTCATACCTTGATTATTTAACCAACGAATGTCGACCATATGTAAAACGCTGGCATATGCAGGTGTACGTTTAATATTAATAATAATTTTAATATAATGTAATTGTTGACACAATTTTCTTGGAAGTTACTCATAAGCTGAATTATGTCCATTGATGCTGTCCAATGACTGGCTGAACAAATGATTTGGATTTGCGTCTGTAGAACCACAAAAAAAGCTTTAAAAAAAACAGCAGAACAAGTCTCCCATCACCCTGCAGGAAGAAGCTTTTTTCAGCTACTTTTCGTAGTGACGCCGAGTCATGGGAGGGCCGATGACTTAGTGGGATCGATCGAACCGCAACAGCATGTAGAGCCGCACGGAGCAGCCAGAGTTCAGGTTTCATTCCATGGCAGAGCAACACAGGCAGCCTGGATGATAGAGCAGACCAACTCAATCTGAAATTCCTCACTTTTGGACATTAGGGTGGTTCAAAAAAATAAAAGTTGGAAATTCATTACTCTCACCCCTTCATTTTATGATGCTTTGGGAAAAAAGAAAGCCTGCCAAATATTTTTGTCATACATTAATATTTAGAGGTAGCACATCATAGCTGAAGGTTGTAAATATATCAGTTATCGCTGCCCGAGCGCCCGTGCAATAGGTTATCCATTATCCAGTATCTAATCACATCACTTATAAAGAGGATAGAAGTTAACCACCTGAGTGTAACTAAAGTATAATTTTATATTCAATTTAAAACCATACCTGGGTTTAAATATTTCTCACAAACAACATACTGTTGTGAAAGTGTAGGAACACGGACCCACAACAGGGGGCGCAATGAACGGACAATGGAGGAAGGTGAATAACAAGGTTTACTATTGTGAAACGAGCACAATGAATACAGCAATCACAATTTGGGGTCGAATCCGCTGGTGTCGTGTGGGCAGGCTCGAAGGTAGGAGACGGCCGTCTCAGTCGAACCGGAACCACCCAGATCTCCTCTGCCACCGAACCCTGGAAATACTGGAACCGCCAAGTCCCGAATTCCCAGGTGGCCACTGCCTCCGCTCGTCGGATCCGGTACTGCTGGCGGGAGAGAGCAACAACACACATGTGTGGATGCGACAGCACCCAGTAACGGAGAGGGGAGAAGCCGCCTCCACCTCTTGTCAATGTATAGCAGGAAGGTGAGTACTATCCAAGCAATGTAGCTACCAGTAGTCAACAGTCCTGAAAAGGTTTAACAAGTTTTAGCTGGTTGTTCAGAATATGAATGCAGAGAATGTTACCTCAGTCTTAGGCGATATCTCGGCACTGAGGTGGAGACGCCGTCCTCCTGATATACCTCTGTGCTGAGTGGAACAGCTGTGTCCAGTGATGGGTGACAGCTGTCACCCCGGCTGCTCCCATAAGGCGGCAGCGCCCTCTGGTGCCTGGAGCCCGCACTCCAGGCAGGGCGCCCTCTGGTGGTGGTAGGCCAGCAGTACCTCCTCTTCAGCGGCCCACACAACACATACTTTCAAAAATGTTATTTTAGGCTACAAGCTGAAAATTTTGCTTCAATTCACAGCTTCTTTTCTTTCAGATCTTTGGTGATGGTGAATCTAACATGAGATAAATGTAAAAAGAGACACTTGCTGACTTAACATGCTTAACCATTAACTGGAAACTTCAGTAAAACATGTCAGCTACTAAAGTAGAACATTTTTATACCTTATTGGTTCCACCGACTGAAATAAAGGGAAACAAATTGCCCTCAATGGGCAAAAACTCAAGGTATTTTTCTTCAAACACACTGATTTGAAGAAAACTGTCCATGATGCTGCTGTGACCTCTATAGACATGGCAATTCCTTTTTGGGAGAGAGCTAGAATCCCACTGAGGGCAAAGCAGCATCTGATCACAAAGTTAAAAAAGGTGTTCGGAAAATGGAAAACATTGAAAAACACCAAGAATCGCAATACAGACAAGCAGAAGAAAGATGAAACAGTGTTTTGTGAATCTTTGGAGGACTTGTTTGACATGGCACATCAGGATGTCCTAACAATGATAAAGTTTGAAGATGACAGACAGTTCCTACTTGCTCAGCGAGAGAAAGGTAGAAGGGGATGCATGGCAGGCATAGATAAAATACAAACTGCCAAAGAACAAAGAGCAGAAAAAAGGAAAGCTGCAGAAGCACAATACAAAGAGAAACTGGAGGAGCCTGGACCATCTAATGTCTCACTACCTGACACTGTCTCCAGCCAGAGTGAAGAGAACACAGAAAGTCTAGATGAAGAATTTGTTATGCCAGTGCCACAAAAAGCCAGTAAAATTAAAGCTGTTGTAACACCAGGACTTGCAGCCGCATTGGATAGGACCAAAACAACAGACAGAAGTGCCACCTATAGTCTGACTGAAACGGCAGCAAGTCTTGGTCATGATGCAAGCAACTTAAATATCATTATCATGTAAAGGATGTTCTCTTATGTTACACAGCTGTATAATTGGTTCTTGTGCTGATTCATAAAGAATATTATTGTTTGGAGCTAGATCAAAATACGTATATGTGGAAATATATAAAGCATAGACTTATTTAAATTTATCAATAATGAAACAGTATTTCATCAATAAAATGAAAATGCAATGTTTGATTGTTACAAAATCTTCGCTACCCCAGTATGTAGGTATTGTAGGAGCATACATGTACGAGAAGAACTGCATCTCACAATTCATGTTTTAGTGTCAACTATTTTATGGGATATGAAAAGATTTGATTTTCCAATGTATTGCCATAATTTCTGTCCTGACATATCAATATTAAAGTTATTGCCAGCAAAATCTTTAAGGGTTGTGTGCTACCAGTAAAAATTATTAGAGTTTTATGAAATTGTACATGATGTGTTTTTATGTTAGGTACAACAAATTTAGAGGGTGAGACTTGAAGTTTTTTGAAAAAAAAAAGATTTTGACCATTTTTATGGACCACCCTATTGGACATATACAAACAAGCAGTTTGACCAACAGAGCTTATTTCTGCAGCTTCTCAAGGTGAGAATAATTTAAAAATAAAACGTGATGTTACTGCACTGTTTTAATGCTCGGCTAACATTACCTTAGAATTTAGGCACAGTTGAGCTAAGTGAACGCTTTAGTTTGAAAATAGTTCAGTCTATTTTTACCAAATAAAGCTACAGCGTTTTTGTTACTTCTGAGACCACAAAAAGCCCAACTTTAAATAACTTAGATTTTTTTTCAAGCATTTTTTCCAGGGGTTTTTCCATGTAGAAAGTTCTCTAGATTCTCTGAATGTTCTGATTATATTATGGACTGTAGGTGATGGAATTCCTAAATTCCTTGCAATTAAACACAGAGAAACATTGTTCTTCAACTGTTGGACTATTTTTTTTCACACAATTGTTCACAAAATGGTGATCCTCGCCCCATCTTTGCTTGTGAACGGCTGAGCCTTTTGGGGATGCTCCTTTTATACCCAATCATGACACTCACCTGTTTCCAATTAACCTGGTTATGTTGTGTGGGCTGCTCAAGAGGAGGTACTGCTGGCCCACCACCACAAGATGGCGCCCTGCTTGAAGTGCGGGATTCAAGCACGAGAGGGCGTCGGAGCTACCGGGAGTGACAGCTGTCACTCATCATCCGTACCAGCTGTCACTCATCCACTATTCAACACCATCACCATAAAGGCCGGACTGCAACTCCACCTTCCCGCCGAGAAATCAGCTACCTTGGAGGTAATTTTCTCTGCTGAACAAAACCTTGTGTAATAGTCTGAACTTCTTTTGCAGCCGTTTTCCTGTGGTGATTGCCTTATCTGTGGAATTGGCGTTTGGTGTGATCAGCGACGGCTTCACTTCACACCCCAACCAGATAAGTGGTTAGACAGGAGCTGCACAAGTGTGATTGGAGGTGGAGGTGCTCCCTCCCTACTGAACACAGACTGTGGGATTACTGAGTGTGCGTACTCACACTCACCTGTGCTGTTTCTATTCTTTGCCAGCAGTACCAGGTCTGACAGCTGAAGACGGTGACCACCTGGGGACCCAGGACTTGGCGGCTCCGGTGTTCTTCAGGTCCGTTGGCGGTGAGGGCCGTGTGGGATCCGGCTCGGTTCTGGACGGGCGTCTCCTATCCTCAAGCCTGCCCACACATCACCCAACGTGTAATTGACTGTAGTCCCAAACTGATTGTTGTCTGTATTCCGTTGTGCACAATTTACAACATTAAATTGTTACTGTTTGGCTTATCCATTGCCCATTCTTTTACGCCCCCTGTTGTGGGTCCGTGTTCCTACACTTTCACAACAGGTTACCTGTCGAATGCTCCAAACAGGTGTTCTTTGAGCATTCATCAACTTTCCCAGTCTTTTGTTGCCCCTGTCCCAGCTTTTTTGAAATGTGTTGCAGGCATCCATTTCAAAATGAGCAAATATTTAAACAAAAACAATAAAGTCTATCAGTTTGAACAAACATCTTGTGTTGTGGTGTATTCAATTGAATATAGGTTGAAGAGGATAGGTAAATCATTGTTTTATTTTTATTTACATTTCACACAATGTCCCAACTTCATTGGAATTTGGGTTGTACAAGTTGAAATGACTCAATTAAAAAATGATTTTATCATGAAGTTTATGTCTCATAATTTACAGTCACACTGCAGCCACTGTTAAACCATCTCCTGTTGCATTTATAACAAACATTTGTATTTAATTACAGTGTTTGTTTTTCTTAGACTTAAAAATATACACATTTCTATGCTATTTTATTTGTGTAAATATAAATGTCCAAGGTCCAATCATCGCATCTGAAAGAACAGGTAAGTTATAGTTTTAATTTACAGATGAAGATAGGTTTCTAAAGAATCTTTAATTTTTTTTTACTATTTTAATTAAAAGTGTTCTAACATAAGAAACACTTTTTACAGTAATCAGAAATAAATTTTGAGGTACAAGAAAAAAATCATTTCCAAGGATTTTCTTCAGAAAACTGCTGTGTATAAATGAGCAGTTCTGTGATACATTTCTGCCACTGATCTATATATAACACAGGGTTATATACAGATCAGTGGTTTCTGCACTGCAGTCTTCCGTGTTTTGGCCTGATGCCTTGTTTCTATTGGACAGTGCGAACCTACGTCACAGCGCACAGCAGCAAAAGTTGGATTGGGTTGAACTTTGACCACGGTAGCTTCACGACAAGCAGCAATGTGTGCTCCTGGCGAAGCATCGCTTTAGGTCAGTTTTTGATGCGATGCTTGGCGCAGCATCTCATTGAAAATAATGCTTTTTAGACTGATTTGCAACGCTTCTAACGACGTCAACGCTTCCGGTGTGAAAGCCCCATAAATGTTACCTGTTCATTTCAGTCAGATTCATCACAGCCTGACAAAAACGTATCCACATAAAGCGTTCTGATTTTGGAAAACGACGATTAAAAGTACTTTAGTTCCTTGTCGTGGCTGAAGAAACGTAGTGTTTTAAAACAAGTCCCTCTGTGTTTTGTCTGATCCTGGTGCATTTCTCAGACTGAACCAGAGAACACCGGTGCTTTGTGCCGCAACAAGACAATTAACTTTTTTAAAAGTTGAAAGACTCACAGTGCCTCATTCATTCACGTCAGCGTTTACCACAGGCATCAGTCCATTCTTCAGCATTCTGCATACAATAAAAATAAATCCCCTGATCCACCAAGAAAAAAATAAAAGTAAAATAAAATTTTAAAAAAATGCTAAATTGCACTGGCCTCCGTGTGGAGTCAAGAGGCTGTACGGCAGAGTACGCATGTTCTATGACGTGCTCATCAACTTTTGCGTGCTCCTCCTGCCAAAGAAAAGGGTTCTCCCGGCAGTGGAAATGCAAACCAAGCCAGACATAACCATTCCGACCCGTACCATACTGTGCGGTACTGACCCACACCGCTCAGTGGACAAGGGGCTGTCAGCATATGCTGACTACATTGTCATGGTGTGACAGCTGCATAACTTATTCAATGTATCCAGCGTATTCAGCGCATGTTTCATACGTTGGCATACGCTAGCTAAATCGTCAAGGTGTGACAGGACCCTTAAACTAGGTCGTCTTTTGCTCCTCATCCTACAGTAGTAGGGTTGGGTATCGGGAACCGATTCTTTTCGAGAACCATTAAGAAATGATTCGATCCACCAACATCAATAGCCTTTTTGCTTAATGGTTTCCCTTATCAGTGCTTCAGTGCAGCCATTGTTTTTGAGGGTGTTTGTCAGGAAAATTATCATTTCTCTACGTTGCCTGCAAACCTGGTGCAGGGTCTGCAATCAACCGCTTCTGCAGCATGACTCTGCTTCGAAGCTTGAAGCAATGAAGCAGTGCTTCGTCCCGCTGCTTTGTTGGTTCTTTGCTTCGCTGCTTTTCAGAAGCGGCAAATCCGCTTCTTAACTCCTCTCAAAGACATTAAAATATATCAATCATGAGTCACTTTTGTGCAGATTAAAGTCACTAACTGGTACTCTCGTCTTGTTGCGAGAAAGAAACGAGAATCGTCCTCCATTCCGTTCGCACAGCACCAAACACTATGCGGCTCTCTGCCGGGTCAAGTTAAAAAGTTGGAGTCCAGTCAGAATTAATAACTTCAAAGCGAAATGCTGTTTAAATCAAATAACACTTCTGCCCAAAAGTTGTAGTACAAACAATAAACTGCAATCAATCAAAACATTTTTTTTCCTTCCAAAATGAGACATCCTGTGCTGACATGCAGCAGCCTGCTGAGTTCAGCTCAGAGGTATGGAGTGACATTCATTCCAAAATGACTGAAAGGAAATGCTTTTGACAAAAACTACAGATTTTGTTTATTTCTATTTATGTCCAGAGATCAAGGATCCACCATGTAGAGTTTATGTCCAGATATCAAGGATCAACCATGCAGATTTTATTCAAGTCCAGAAATCAAGGATTCAGTGACCAATTTCATATTTATTTACTTTAAGACTCAATTAAATGTTGTTGACATAGAAAACCTGTAAAGCTTACTTTTAGTACACAGAAAATTCACAAGAGGTATCATTAAGGGAATCGATAAGGAATCAGATTGATATGCATAATCGATAATGGCATCAATATCGATAAAATCTTATCAATACCCATCCCTGACGTACAAGGCCACTACTGTAAACGTAGTGGCCTTGTACGTCACCCCTCAGCATCAGATGACCTCATAGCTACAGCAGCTTTACTCCACATTTAAGTGTCTCAACACACCAGGCTGTTGGACCACATCAAGCTTTAGAGCCAGGCACTAAGGTATGGACACTAGCTACAAAGTCCAGCACACTAAAAAAAAAGTCTAATTCCAGTCAGCTAAGCTATCCATTTGGCAAATGTTGTGATGAGTATTTGGAGGAATATTTTATACAGCACAAATCAGCAAAATAAGAAGTGTTTTCCCCAGATCTGTTTGATTTAAACTTATGACTGTGTGATGGCTGTAAGAAAACTCAGTTACATATCACAAGTATGTTCCATCTGATGTGATCTTGAAGTGAGCTTCCTTGTTAATACTTGGTAGTTAGCGCCCCCAGTTGGTAGTGAAGAACAGAAATAAGACTGGGATGATAAAGCTATGTGAAAACATAAACAGGAAACAAGCAGGACAATAGCTCTGTGAGAATATCATTAACTGACGAAGTAGAAACACTAAATCTGAAACCTTGACTGACCAAAGCTATGTTAAACTATGATCAAGATTTAAGGATTCATGTATCAAGATATTAACTATTGTTGTCTCTTTGTTTTCTTTTGTTTTGATGCATTACTATTGTTTTTATTAATTCCCTTGAGTCTTGCATCTTTTTCCTCCATGCCTTTTATGTTCCTTCTCCTGCCATCATAGTTTGGTATCAATCTGTTTGTTATTCTGGCCCTTTGTTGGATCTGTTGTCATACTTTCCTCATGTGTTGCTACTTTTGCATTTAGTCCTTTGTGTCCTGTCTCTAGCATTCTGTCATTAATTGATAAGCATCCTTTTAAAGGCACCCCTTTTCACGTGTCCTCTGCCATATCATCGTTGGTTCCATTCTGCATTCTTGCAGCGTTCTCATTAGGGCTGGGCGGTATGACCTAAAATTCATAGTGAGATATAAATGTAATCCCTTCATAGTAACAGTATATATCGCAATATAAACTGAAGTGTAAAAATTATAATAATAAATTAATAAACACGACAGCAAAAAACAAAAACAGATATAATGTAATTTTGAAAACATTTATTGTGCAGATCTCAAAACTACAGGTAGCTACAATTTGTCGGAAGGTACATCTAAGATGCGAGCCTAGATTTGATGTTTTGGTGAAAGAATTAAATAAATCTATTGATTCTTGGGTCACTGGCTGAAGTTTCATCTCTTGAACACTAGATGGCCCGCTCTGAATACATGAAGCCTTTTCAGGACTGTCACTGGCGCTTTTCCTCATTTACAAAACTCAACACGAAACCACCAAAAAAATTAATAACAAATACTTCATATACTCATATTTGAAGTCAGTCTGGGTAAATCAATGTTACCTGGCTGATTTTGTCTTTCTCATCCAGTTAAAAATCCTTGCGTTATTTAATGTGGTGCTTTCTCAAACATTTGATTAGGGATGAAACGATTAGTCGAGTAACTCGAATAATTCGATTACAAAAAATGTTTGAGGGAAATTCTGTGTGTTTGTCTATATTTAAAAAACACATGGTCTCGACGTGGGGCGTGACTGTTCAGGGTTTTCACGTATTCCATAATCCCTTGTGCGCCAGAGAGTCGCTGCAGTCAAAACAACATAGAGAATCCACATGATGACAATTGGAAATGAATATTATACTACAAAAATGTAATTTTTTATGCTTTTCATCACGTTAATAAGAGACTGCTGCATGATACCCTGAAAACTTGCTAAAACAATTATAACAAATAATCCGTGTCTGCTACGTTTAATCTGCATGGAATTTAATAAGAACAAACCGAATTTCGGACATATTATATATATTAGTCTGGAACAAAGAGGACAAAGTGTTGTGTGGGCCGCTGAAGAGGAGGTACTGCTGGCCCACTACCACCAGAGGGCGCCCTGCTTGGAGTGCGGGCTCCAAGCACGAGAGGGCGCCAGATCCAGAGGAAGTGACAGCTGTCACTCATCACACCAGCTGTCACTCATCTACGCCACTACTTAAGCCGGACTGCAACTCCACCTCCCCGCCGAGAAATCGACTACCGTGAGGTAATTCTCTGCTGACTGACACATTGTGTTATTTGCAGCCCTATTCCTGTGGACGGAGCCTTATCTGGAGTGGCGGCGATTAACGACGACGACTGCGCCTTACTCTCTGGACAGATAAGTGGTTACACAGGCGTTGCACGAGTGTGTGATTCGGAGGTGGAGGTTCCCCCTCCTAACGGTGTACAGACCGAGAACCACTGAGTGTAAAGACTTACACTCATTCATCTTGTTTCTGCTTTTTGCCAGCAGTACCAGGGTCGACAGTCGAAGACAGAGGTCACCTGGGGATTCGGGACTTGGCGGCTCCGGTGTTCTTCAGGCCGTTGGTGGTGGAAGCCGTGTGGGACGCGGCCTCTCTCTCATCGGGGTCTCCTATCTTCGAGCCTGCCCACACGTCACCTGGTGTTAATTGACTTTGCAGATTTTGTGTATTTAGTTGTGTATTGTCACAACATTAAATTGTTACCTTTTGGCTTACTCATTGTCCGTTCCTTTGCGCCCCCTGTTGTGGGTCCGTGCTACGACACCTTCCCAACAGGATTTCTCGGCCAATCGTCATGGATTCCGAGGGGCGTCAGCTCGAGCGTGAACGGCCAATGGAAGAGCCAGGAGCGCAGGCGTCAGCAGGAGGCGTGTTGAGTGAGCTGCAGCAGATCTTAACCGCCTTCACGGCTCGGTTGGATTTAGTGACCGAGCAGAATGTCCTCCTTAATCGGAGAGTGGAGGCTCTCGCCGCCAGGGTGGAAGCGCGCGATCAGGGCGCTGCTGCAGCTCCTCCTCTGGCTGGTCCTGGGCCTGTGTCAGACGTTCCACTGGTCGTTCAACGAACCCCCCCACCGTCCCCTGAAGCATACATAAGCCCTCCGGAACAGTACGGGGGCTGTGTGGAGACGTGCGCAGACTTCCTCATGCAGTGTTCGCTCGTTTTTTCACAGCGCCCTGTCATGTACGCATCAGATGCTAGCCGGGTAGCTTATGTTATTAATCTGCTTCGAGGAGAGGCACGCGCATGGGCTACGGCGCTTTGGGAGCAGAACTCACGGCTCCTAACGTCTTATACTGGGTTTGTACGGGAGTTCAAACAAGTGTTTGATCATCCCAACAGAGGCGAGACCGCTTCGAACGTGTTGCTGTCGATGAGACAGGGGCGCCGTAGCGCAGCCGAGTATGCAGTCGACTTCCGCATCGCGGCAGCGAGGTCCGGCTGGAATAACGTTGCGCTCCGCGCCGCCTTTGTAAGTGGACTGTCCCCGGTCCTCAAGGAGCACCTACTGGCTAAGGAGGAACCGCGGGATTTTGACGGGCTTGTCGATTTGGTTATACGCTTAGACAACCGTTTAAGCGAGCATCGTCGGGAGCAGGCCGGGGGGCGTGACCGGGCACGTGCCGTCCCTCCCCCTTCCGGTTCCGACAAGGTGACGTCGTCCCCACGCTTCACTGCCAGGGAGCCCCGTGTGGCTACAGCTCCCCGTGCTGAGGAGGCTATGGACACGAGCAGGGCCAAAACAAAAACAAACGTCAGACAAAGGAGGCTGGCCCGCGGGGAATGTTTTGTCTGCGGCTCTTGTGAGCACATGCAGAGGGACTGCCCTGAACGGTCAAACTACAAACGCCTGTCCTTAGAAACTGGGCTAAGGGTGGGTCATAACACACACGCGGAAAGACCCCGCAGATCGGCACGAATCCCAGTAACAATCCTTTGTGGGGATTTAACCCTTCACGCCCCAGCACTGGTAGACACGGGGTCAGAAGGGAATCTGCTGGACAGCAGATGGGCAAAGGAAGTAGGGCTCCCCCTGGTGGCTCTGCCGGCACCATTGCAGGTGCGAGCACTAGACGGCACCCTGCTTCCATTAATTACACATCAGACACAACCAGTGACTTTGGTTGTGTCTGGGAATCACAGGGAGGAGATAGTGTTCCATGTAACACCTTCTACCTCCCGAGTGATTTTGGGCTTTCCATGGATGGTGAAGCACAATCCCCGGATAGATTGGCCGTCCGGGGTTGTGACGCAGTGGAGTGAAACCTGCCACCGGGAGTGTTTAGGATCCTCGGTTCCCCCCGGCACTACAGCTAATGAGGAGGTCAAAGTCCCCCCCAATCTATCGGCGGTGCCAGAGGAGTACCATGATCTTGCTGACGTTTTCAGCAAAGATCTGGCGCTCACTCTTCCTCCGCACCGACCGTATGATTGCGCCATCGATTTGGTCCCGGGCGCTGAGTACCCGTCCAGTAGGTTGTACAACCTCTCACGTCCGGAACGCGAATCAATGGAGACCTACATCCGGGACTCCTTAGCTGCCGGGCTGATCTGGAACTCCACCTCCCCGATGGGTGCTGGTTTCTTTTTTGTGGGTAAAAAAGACGGCGGACTCCGTCCATGCATTGATTACAGAGGGCTGAACGAGATCACGGTTCGCAACCGATACCCGTTACCTCTGTTGGATTCAGTGTTCACGCCCCTGCATGGAGCCCAAATCTTTACGAAATTGGATCTTAGAAATGCGTACCACCTGGTTCGGATCCGGAAGGGAGACGAATGGAAGACGGCATTCAACACCCCGTTAGGTCATTTTGAGTACCTGGTCATGCCGTTCGGCCTCACTAATGCCCCCGCGACGTTCCAAGCCTTGGTAAATGACGTCCTGCGGGACTTCCTGCATCGGTTCGTCTTCGTATATCTGGACGATATACTCATCTTTTCCCCGGACCCTGAGACCCATGTCCAACATGTACGTCAGGTCCTACAGCGGTTATTGGAGAACCGGCTGTTTGTGAAGGGCGAGAAGTGTGAGTTCCACCGCACTTCTTTGTCCTTCCTGGGGTTCATCATCTCCTCCAACTCCGTCGCCCCTGATCCGGCTAAGGTTGCGGCGGTGAGAGACTGGCCCCAACCAACAAGCCGCAGGAAACTACAGCAGTTCCTCGGCTTTGCAAATTTTTACAGGAGGTTCATAAAAGGTTACAGTCAGGTAGTTAGCCCCCTGACTGCCCTGACCTCCACCAAGGTCCCCTTCGCCTGGTCGGATCGGTGCGAAGCCGCGTTCCAG
Source organism: Thalassophryne amazonica (assembly GCF_902500255.1). NCBI lineage: Eukaryota > Metazoa > Chordata > Actinopteri > Batrachoidiformes > Batrachoididae > Thalassophryne > Thalassophryne amazonica. The sequence continues at coordinate 53,653,993 of NC_047107.1, read as the reverse complement.
GAGTTGAAACGCCGGTTCTCGACTGCACCAGTTCTGGTGCAGCCTGATCCTGATCGCCAGTACATAGTAGAAGTGGACGCCTCTGACTCAGGGATAGGAGCCGTGCTGTCCCAGAGCGTGGAGGCTGATAAAGTTCTCCATCCTTGTGCCTTTTATTCCCGCAGGTTGACCCCAGCTGAACGGAACTATGACATCGGCAATCGGGAACTTCTTGCGGTGAAGGAGGCTCTTGAAGAGTGGAGAGACCTGCTGGAGGGGGCGTCGTTGCCCTTCACGGTTTTCACGGACCATCGGAACCTGGAGTACATCCGGACCGCCAAGCGGCTGAACCCCAGGCAAGCCCGCTGGTCTCTGTTCTTCGGGCGCTTTGACTTCCGGATCACGTATCGCCCCGGGACCAGGAACCAAAAATCAGATGCATTGTCCCGGGTGCATGAAGAAGAAGCCAAAGCGGGGCTGTCGAACCCCACCGAGACCATCATACCCGAGTCCACTGTCGTGGCCACCCTTACCTGGGACGTGGAAAAGACCGTCCGGGAGGCCCTGACCAGGAGCCCGGACCCGGGGACTGGCCCCAAGAACAGACTGTACGTCCCACCAGAAGCTAGAGCTGCCGTATTGGACTTCTGTCACGGGTCCAAGCTCTCCTGTCATCCCGGAGTGCGTAGGACCGTGGCAGTAGTCCAGCAGCGCTTCTGGTGGGCGTCCCTGGAAACCGACGTCCGGGACTACATCCAGGCCTGTACCATCTGCGCCAGGGGCAAGGCAGACCATCGGAGGACGACGGGCCTCCTCCAACCCCTGCCAGTGCCTCATCGCCCCTGGTCTCACATCGGCCTGGATTTCATCACGGGCCTCCCGCCGTCCCAGGGCAACACCATCATTCTCACGATAGTGGACCGGTTCTCCAAGGCGGCCCACTTCGTGGCCCTCCCGAAGCTCCCGACGGCCCAGGAGACGGCAGACCTCCTGGTCCACTACGTCATGCGGCTGCATGGGATACCATCGGACATTGTATCAGATCATGGTCCCCAGTTCTCTTCACAGGTGTGGAAGAGTTTCTGCAAGGAGCTGGGGGCCACCGTGAGTCTCTCGTCCGGGTACCACCCCCAGACCAACGGCCAGGCAGAGCGGGCCAACCAGGAGTTGGAGCAGGCCCTGGTGTGTCACCTCCGCACATCCGGCGGCCTGGAGTCACCATCTGGCCTGGATCGAGTATGCCCACAACAGCCAAGTTTCGTCTGCTACCGGAAACTCCCCTTTTGAGGTGTGTTTGGGGTACCAGCCCCCATTGTTCCCGCTGGTGGAGGGAGAGGTCGGTGTGCCCTCGGTCCAGGCCCACCTCAGGAGATGCCGCCGGGTGTGGCGGACCGCCCGCTCTGCCCTGTTGAAGGCCCGGACGAGGGCCAAGTCCCATGCGGACCGCCGACGTTCCCCGGCCCCCACGTACCAGCCCGGGCAGGAGGTGTGGCTGTCAACAAAGGACATCCCCCTCTGTGTGGACTCACCCAAGTTAAAGGACAGATACATCGGACCATTCCCCATCCTCAAGATCATCAACCCGGCCGCAGTGAAGCTCCGACTCCCGGCTTCACTGCGGATCCACCCTGTCTTCCACGTGTCCCGTATCAAGCCTCACCACACCTCGCCCCTCTGTACACCTGGACCCGCGCCGCCTCCTGCCCGGCTCATCGACGGGGAGCCTGCTTGGACAGTACGCAGGCTCCTGGACGTCCGTCGTAAGGGCCGGGGGTTCCAATATCTGGTGGACTGGGAGGGGTATGGACCTGAAGAACGCTCCTGGGTGAAGCGGAGCTTCATCCTGGACCCGGCCCTCCTGGCCGAGTTCTACAGACGACACCCGGACAAGCCAGGTCGGGCGCCAGGAGGCGCCCGTTGAGGGGGGGGTCCTGTTGTGTGGGCCGCTGAAGAGGAGGTACTGCTGGCCCACTACCACCAGAGGGCGCCCTGCTTGGAGTGCGGGCTCCAAGCACGAGAGGGCGCCAGATCCAGAGGAAGTGACAGCTGTCACTCATCACACCAGCTGTCACTCATCTACGCCACTACTTAAGCCGGACTGCAACTCCACCTCCCCGCCGAGAAATCGACTACCGTGAGGTAATTCTCTGCTGACTGACACATTGTGTTATTTGCAGCCCTATTCCTGTGGACGGAGCCTTATCTGGAGTGGCGGAGATTAACAACGACGACTGCGCCTTACTCTCTGGACAGATAAGTGGTTACACAGGCGTTGCACGAGTGTGTGATTCGGAGGTGGAGGTTCCCCCTCCTAACGGTGTACAGACCGAGAACCACTGAGTGTAAAGACTTACACTCATTCATCTTGTTTCTGCTTTTTGCCAGCAGTACCAGGGTCAACAGTCGAAGACAGAGGTCACCTGGGGATTCGGGACTTGGCGGCTCCGGTGTTCTTCAGGCCGTTGGTGGTGGAAGCCGTGTGGGACGCGGCCTCTCTCTCATCGGGGTCTCCTATCTTCGAGCCTGCCCACACGTCACCTGGTGTTAATTGACTTTGCAGATTTTGTGTATTTAGTTGTGTATTGTCACAACATTAAATTGTTACCTTTTGGCTTACTCATTGTCCGTTCCTTTGCGCCCCCTGTTGTGGGTCCGTGCTACGACACCTTCCCAACACAAACTGTGTTGTAAAGAACAATAATCAAGACGTTAAAGAGCAAACTTCACTTTCCCCCAGAACGACATGATCAGGAAGCGAGTGTAGCTCACAGCAGCTCCTATTGAAAATAATGGTGAGACAGCCTGTGATTCTCACGTTTACATAAAATAAATGCAATAACAATGTCTAAAAACCCAGAGAATATATTCACGAGAGTTTTAGGCACAATCTAAAAATAGTTTTATGCTGCGATGTTAATGGTGTTGTCCATGTGCAGCGGTTAAAGTGCAGCCCGATCAGAGCGTCTCAATGCAGTTCTTAGTGTTACTGAGATCTCGCAGCACGGCGACCTCTCCAAAGTTTTACGGGATTTGAAAACTTAAAAGGGTGGATTGACCTGGCGGTGCTTTAAATAAAATGACACCGCTTTCCAAACGCTGTAATACAGACAATAAACTACAATGGACTAAAATGTTTTTTTCCTCCCAAAATGAGACGTCCTGCATTCTTTATGAATTACAGAATTAAGAGCTCAGCTCAGATGTATGGAGTGACATTCATGCCAAGGAAATGTTTGTGACAAAAACTACAGATTTTGTTTATTTCTATTTATGTCCAGAGATCAAGGATCCACCATGTAGAGTTTATGTCCAGATATCAAGGATCAACCATGCAGATTTTATTCAAGTCCAGAAATCAAGGATTCAGTGACCAATTTCATATTTATTTACTTTAAGACTCAATTAAATGTTGTTGACATAGAAAACCTGTAAAGCTTACTTTTAGTACACAGAAAATTCACAAGAGGTATCATTAAGGGAATCGATAAGGAATCAGATTGATATGCATAATCGATAATGGCATCAATATCGGTAAAATCTTATCAATACCCATCCCTGACGTACAAGGCCACTACTGTAAAAGTAGTGGCCTTGTACGTCACCCCTCAGCATCAGATGACCTCATAGCTACAGCAGCTTTACTCCACATTTAAGTGTCTCAGCACACCAGGCTGTTGGACCACATCAAGCTTTAGAGCCAGGCACTAAGGTATGGACACTAGCTACAAAGTCCAGCACACTAAAAAAAAAGTCTAATTCCATTCAGCTAAGCTATCCATTTGGCAAACGTTGTGATGAGTATTTGGAGGAATATTTTATACAGTACAAATCAGCAAAATAAGAAGTGTTTCCCCCAGATCTGTTTGATTTAAACTTATGACTGTGTGATGGCTGTAAGAAAACTCAGTTACATATCACAAGTATGTTCCATCTGATGTGATCTTGAAGTGAGCTTCCTTGTTAATACTTGATAGTTAGCGCCCCCAGTTGGTAGTGAAGAACAGAAATAAGACTGGGATGATAAAGCTATGTGAAAACATAAACAGGAAACAAGCAGGACAATAGCTCTGTGAGAATATCATTAACTGACGAAGTAGAAACACTAAATCTGAAACCTTGACTGACCAAAGCTATGTTAAACTATGATCAAGATTTAAGGATTCATGTATCAAGATATTAACTATTGTTTTTTTTGCTGAAATAACCAGGAAAATAATACACTACAGCAGGAAATAACCTGTTTACTTGACAGAATGTCTCTAACTTATTGTCTGCCAAACAGAATTATATCACTACATAGAACACGTCGAATTGCCAAATGTTTTTATTAAAGTTAATTGCACGAGGCAGTGGTTGGACGAAAGCGTTTGGAGCTTTTTGTAACGTTATTTTATTTTTTATTTTTTTTATTATTTAGCCTAAAGGTTTTTATATATTACTTTTTCAGGGAAATTTATTTTTAAAGACAGGCAGTCGCGTAACAACAGCTTCATCAATGCGGCACTATGCTACCTAGCATGAGCGGTTTATCTATTTTTCTGAACCTAGATGAAGATCTGTACGAATTATTTTAACCTTCAAAAACACACGCTGTCCGTTACATTGTCGAACACTGTGGCCAGTTGATTGGTCTGGTTGTCAGGGATGAAAACGTTCCATAGCATAAGCTAAGACAACTTAGCATGTCGCCTTGGTTATCGCTAACCCATTTAGCTTCTTCAGCCGGCCTTTCTCTGGCTGTTTTCTCACACTGTTACCCGTTTCAGTTCACGCTGAATCATACTGACCTCCCCCGCTGTCGTGGTTGCTGTGCTGGCGGTGGAAGCAGCACTCGGGGTCGGGGACCGCTGCAGAGTAACCAACGCCATGACTAGAAGTTGATGCTGCAGCGGCCGCTGTGGCCTGTTGTGTTGCTACTGCTAGGGGATGGATGGATGGATGGATGGATGGATGGATGGATGATCCTGCAGCAAGTATCCCGCGTTGTCCATTCTGTTTAGTAAAGTAGTAATTACTCATTTACAGCACAGTGCCAAGTTTGATCATGAAAGCCAGTGACAAAGTAAAAATTCTTGATACATATAGGCTTTGCCAATATTTTACATACACACACACACACACATTATCGTTGGGAGAGAGATGCCAGTGTCGTGCAAAAGTAGTTATCCCCGCGCACTCACTCAGTGCAGTGTTCTTCAGCTCTTACAAACGATCTCCCCCAAATAACAGCATGTTGGTTGTTCAATACATGACATTAAAAAATACATTTCATAATCTTTTGACAACGTTTAATGCATGCATGTCTTCAAGTCGATTAAATGCACTGCACAGAAACGGTGTCCAACGACTAGAGGTGGGCGGATCGATCCTAATATAGATAATATCGATACCAACGCTGGTATAGAGGGTTTTCATGTGACGTATCGGTCACGTCATTTTGTGTCCCGCGGCCATTCTGGATTACGACGCGGTGGCAGCTGTGATACGCTACGTGCATTTGGCGAACAATCGCAGAAGCGTCAACGTCGGTGTGAAGAAGCCTCACGGCACAGTGGCACTGAGAGAGATCCGCCACTACCAGAAATCCACTGCTCCCAGAATTTTATTTTATTTTATTCGGCAATAAAATTATATAAGAATACATAAAAATACTGCTGAGGATAACACAAGAACGCTTCCAATACGGATGCTTATTTACATTGTGGTCCTCGAGCACCGAGCTGCTGATCCGCAAGCTGCCCTTCTAGCGCCTGGTGAGAGAAATCGCTCAGGACTTCAAGACGACCTCCACTTTCAGAGCTCTGCTGTGATGCTCTGCAGGAGGCCGGCAAGGCTGACCTGGTCGGCAGCTTCCTAGTTCACAATATCGCAGTGTGACACTGTCGGCCAGTTCGTTACATCACCACTAAATTCACTATCTGGTGTAAGATACGGATCCACTGAACCAACTGCTGCACATCTATCATGATAAATAGCTTTATCTCGAGGATTTAAAGCATCGTAATAACTGTACAATCTCTCCATTTTTCTATCACGCGCCAGCCTCCTTGTAATCCAGAATGGAGACGGCACCTGTCCTGCAGCAAATCGATCACGTGATTGAAAACCCTCTATAGAATGATCCTCGTGTAAAAAGATCAATACTCAAGCTTTTTTTCTCTCCCGCACGCAGAGTTGGGTTACTTTAAAAATGTATTCCGATACAGTTACTAGTTACCTGTTGAAAAATGTAATCAGTAACGTAATCCAAGTACCATAATATTAAAGTAATGTAATTTGATTACTTTCAATTACTTCTGGATTACTCCAATATCAAATATGCTAATACAGTCAAAAGAAACTAAATATAAATAGTCTTGACTACATAGTACAGTTTTTTAAGCAAAAATAAAACTGTTTCTTTTACATGGCATGCTCTGTTTTACTTCACATTATGAATTAAGACCACCTACAATATTGTTTTAAACACACCCAGTGTTCACCTGCTAAATTTTCAACAAAAAATGCCAAACAAATGAAGGATAATGAAAACTCAGGTGTGTGCAGATGAATTTGTAATTAAAAGTGGCTTGCAGAGCAATATACAAAACAAAAAAAAAGTCTACTACTTGTTCAGTAAATTCGCACCATGTTTAACATATCAGTCCACTTACTGAACTTTCAAAATAAGAACAACAGCATAATGAAGACCATTAAGTAAATACTGTCAGTAAGGAGGTGTGATCACCATTTTAATTCCGGGCAAGTTAGTGATTTGTGTGCATAGAAGTTCAAGAAACAGGTGGAATATGCCGGAAAACTGCGCATGTTGGCAAAGCCACAAACGGAGAAACAAGGGAGACAATATCTCCTTCCATAAGTAAGTGGTTTTGGTTATTCTTGTCACTTTGTCTGTGATATTTGGATGACAAACAGCTGTATGTCTCCTGCCGTACCTGTGTCGCCCGATGACACGGACCATTAACTTTTTACTTATGTCTAGTTGATATTTTCCACTGCTAGACCAATGTCTAGTTAAAATACTTGTTGTTAGTGATTAAAATTGTTCAATAAGACTGGGTTTTTTTTATTTATTTGCACCTTAAAATAATGAGATTATAATGACCCGCGCTGTGCCGCTCACAGTCACACCCACACATAGAGATGTGTACACACACCACTGACTTCATGAATGAAACTCGGTCAATAATTGATAATTGTGTAAAAATATTATATATATATATATATATATATATATATATGTATATATATATATATATATATATATATATATATATATATATATATATATATATATATATATATATATATATATATATATATAAATATATATATATATACGAGGTCTGTCAATAAAGTAACGGTCCTTTTTATTTTTTTCAAAAACTATATGGATTTCATTCATATGTTTTTACGTCAGACATGCTTGAACCCTCGTGCGCATGCGTGAGTTTTTCCACGCCTGTCGGTGACGTCATTCGCCTGTGAGCACTCCTTGTGGGAGGAGTCGTCCAGCCCCTTGTCGGAATTCCTTTGTCTGAGAAGTTGCTGAGAGACTGGCGCGTTGTTTGATCAAAATTTTTTCTAAACCTGTGAGACACATCGAAGTGGACACGGTTCGAAAAATTAAGCTGGTTTTCAGTGAAAATTTTAACGGCTGATGAGAGATTTTGAGGTGATTCTGTCGCTTTAAGGACTTCCCACGGTGCGAGATGTCGCTCAGCGCTCTCAGCCGCCGTCGTCAGCCTGTTCAAGCTGAAAACCTCCACATTTCAGGCTCTATTGATCCAGGACGTCGTGAGAGAACAGAGAAGTTTCAGAAGAAGTCGGTTTCAGCATTTTATCCGGATATTCACTGTTAAAGGAGATTTTTTTAATGAAAGACGTGCGGACGGGTCCGCGCGTCGCCGCGACGCTCCGCCACAGGAAAAACACCTCCGTTGGAAGCCTTAAGGACAAGTTGGAACATGTCCTGCTGTTAAACAATTTCTCATATACTCACTCCACTGAAAGCCATCAGAAGCCACCTGGATTTTACAAATGGTTATCAACACGGAGGTGTTTTTCCTGTGCCGCCGCTTCTCAGACAAAGGAATTCCGACGAGGGGTTGGACGACTCCTCCCACAAGGAGTGCTCACAGGCGAATGACGTCACCGACAGGCGTGGAAAAACTCACGCATGCGCACGAGGGTTCAAGCATGTCTGACGTAAAAACATATGAATGAAATCCATATAGTTTTTGAAAAAAATAAAAAGGACCGTTACTTTATTGACAGCCCTCGTATATATGTAATGTAATGGATTTAGGAGCCGTGCTGCGCTGAACAGCAGCTGCTGCAGGACGCCTCAGCTCAGCAGCTTGAACAGCGCAGATCTGTGTAACTTTCAACACTAATATTTGGGAATGTGTGTGTGTGTCCGAGTAAGTTTAATACTTTTCTGACATAATTTAATGTAATTTAATTTTACTGGCTCAATATCCAGGTCAAAATGGCATTTTAACACGTATTTTGTGAGCATTTTTCTGAGTGTGTCCAGTTGCGGATTTCCATTGAAAATGCATTAACATCCGGGTACTTCATCAATATTTTGCCCGGTTAGGAGACGTCATGTAGCTGTCCATGAAGGGACGTTTTCGTTTCAAAGAAAAAAATATTATATACAGATAATATCATAAAATGCATTAAAATTGTAATCCTGCGAAGTAATCCCCATTTTTACTAAATATACCTGTAATCTGAATACGTCTTTTTGTCTGTAACTGTAGCGGAATACAGTTACCTTCTTTTGTATCCTAATTACGTAACGCCGCTACATGTATTCCGTTACTCTCCAAGCCTGCCCGCACGCACTGACTGCTGCGCACGAAGAGTCATCAAAGTCTTCTCTCTTGTCTGTAAGAGCAGCGCTGTGCTGTGTCACACAACACGGAGCAGCGCACCCTTGTATTGTGGTTTGTCAGCCCTCTACCTCAGGAGATTTTGTTATAATTTGTGTTGAGTCATATTTTTTTAAACAAAAATGTTGATTGTGATAATAAAGTATTTTGTTGTCATGTACATTGTTTGGCGAAATTCTATCCTAGGTCTTTTGGATCCTTTGGATCTATGACGCTCAAATATGAAAAAGTATCGGTATCAATATCAGCGATACTGGACCTGTATTTACTTGGTATCGGATCAATACCAAAATTCCCGGTATCGCCCACCTCTACCAACAACACGCCGCCCTTTCACACCAGATGCTTTATAAGCTTCAGGCAACACCTACCAACGCCTCAACGCGTGTCATCAGACGCTTCGCTTCGGAAGCTCTCATTGGATCAACATCTCTTTTATTTTGGCATTGTGGGATAGCTTACGCCCACAGATTGAGTTTGCCGGACTACTTTTGCCACCCTGCTCAGTGTGCCGCTCTCGTTGGAGCTACAACACACAGAATGTGTCTCTTTGTTCCAGATAGATCTCTTTTAGTGCAGCTTCTTGTTCTGACTTTAACACAAAGTTAACACCCAAGTCTTTCATCGCCAACAGTAAATGGTAATCAAACCAATCTTTCTGAACTCTTCCGCATCAGACTGTTGGGAAAGTGTAGTGACACGGACCCACAACAGGGGGCGTAAATGAACGGACAATGGAAGGAGTCAAATTATAACACTTTACTAGTGTGAATGTCACAACCAAACACAGCAGAATCAGAATGTGCAACAGTCAATTAATAAAAGGTGTCGTGTGGGCAGGCTCGACGATAGGAGACGCCCGTCTGGAAACGAACCGGAACCACACGATTTCCACCGCCACCTGAACCCGAGGAATACTGGAGCCGCCAAGTCCCGGAGTCCCCAGGTGGCCACCTTCCCGGCGTGTCGGATCTGGTACTGCTGGCAGAAAGCAAAAGACAGTCAAAGGGTGGGTGTGTGAACACCCAGTAACACTGGTGGGAATGCCACCTCCACCTCTCACTCAGCGCGTTGCAGCGGTCTCAGCTGAAAAGGAGCGCCGTCTTGCACAGCCTCCTCAAAAACGACCGGTTCTCCTGCAAACACTCACAATAAACAGATTTACAAAAGGCTGAGGATATTACCTCCAGATGAAGATGATATCTCGGCAGTTTGGTGGAGGTGTCTTCCTGCTTTTATACCAGATGTGTTGATTAGTGACAGCTGTCACGGATGATGGGTGACAGCTGTCACCACGGCTTGTTCCTGAGGCGGCAGCGCCCTCTCGTGCCTGAAGCCCGCACTTCAGGCAGGGCGCCTTCTGGTGGTGGGCCAGCAGTACCTCCTCTTCTGGCAGCCCACACAACAGGACCCCCCCCTCAACGGGCGCCTCCTGGCGCCCGACCAGGCTTGTCCCGGTGGCGACGATAGAAATCGGCCAGGAGGGCCGGGTCCAGGATGAAGCTCCTCTTCACCCAGGAGCGTTCTTCGGGTCCATACCCCTCCCAGTCCACCAAATACTGGAAACCCCGGCCCATTCGACGGACGTCCAAAAGCCGGCGAACTGTCCAAGCCGGCTCCCCGTCAATAATACGGGCAGGAGGCGGCGCCGGACCGGGTGCACAGAGGGGTGAGGTGTGATGCGGTTTTACCCTGGAGACATGAAAGATCGGATGGATCCGCAATGAGGCCGGGAGTTGGAGCCTCACTGCGATAGGACTGAGGACCTTGAGGATGGGGAAGGGTCCAATGAAGCGGTCCTTCAATTTGGGGGACTTGACCTGGAGAGGAATGTCCTTGGCGGAAAGCCACACCTCCTGCCCGGGCTGGTAAGTAGGGGCCGGGGACCGTCGACGGTCTGCATGGGCTTTAGCCCTCATCCGGGCCCTCAACAAGGCCGAACGGGCGGTGCGCCACACCCGACGGCATCTCCGCAGGTGGGCCTGGACCGAGGGCACACCGACCTCTCCCTCCACCACAGGAAACAAAGGGGGCTGGTACCCCAGACACACCTCGAATGGGGAGAGGCCGGTGGCAGAGGACACCTGGCTGTTATGAGCGTACTCGATCCAGGCCAGATGTTCACTCCAAGCCGTCGGGTGTGCGGAGGTCGTGCACCTGAGGGCCTGCTCCAACTCCTGGTTGGCCCGTTCGACCTGTCCGTTAGTCTGCGGGTGATACCCAGACGAGAGGCTTACAGTGGCCCCCAGTTCCCGGCAGAAACTTCTCCACACCTGTGAGGAGAACTGGGGACTGCGATCCGAAACGATGTCTGTTGGTATCCCATGCAGCCGGACAACATGGTGGACGAGGAGATCCGCCGTCTCCTGGGCCGACGGGAGCTTTGGGAGGGCCACGAAGTGGGCCGCCTTGGAGAAATGGTCCACTATCGTGAGGATGGTGGTGTGCCCCCGGGACGGCGGGAGGCCCGTGACAAAATCCAGACCGATGTGGGACCAGGGGCGGTGAGGCACAGGAAGTGGCTGTAGAAGTCCCTGTGCCTTCTGGTGGTCAGCCTTGCCCCTGGCGCAGGTGCTGCAGGCCTGGATGTAAGCCCGGACATCAGTCTCCAGGGACGCCCACCAGAAGCGCTGCCGGACCACTGCCACGGTCCTACGCACCCCTGGGTGGCAGGAGAGTTTGGACCTGTGACAGAAGTCCAGGACGGCAGCCCTGGCCTCTGGTGGGACGTATAATCTGTTCGTCGGTCCTGTTCCGGGATCCGGGCTCCGTGCCAGGGCCTCCCGGACGGTCTTCTCCACGTCCCAGGTCAGAGCAGCCACGATAGTGGACTCCGGGAGAATGGGTTCCGGTGGATCCGACAGCTCAGTCTTGACTTCCTGTTCATGCACCCGGGACAGGGCATCCGATCTTTGGTTTTTGGTCCCGGGGCGGTAGGTGATCCGGAAGTCAAAACGGCCGAAAAACAGTGACCAGCGGGCTTGCCTGGGGTTCAGTCGCTTGGCGGTCCTGATATACTCCAGGTTCCGGTGGTCAGTGAAAACCGTGAAAGGCACTGACGCTCCCTCCAGCAGGTGTCTCCACTCCTCAAGGGCCTCTTTCACCGCAAGGAGCTCTCGATTGCCCACGTCATAGTTCCGCTCTGCTGGGGTCAACCTGCGGGAAAAATAGGCACACGGGTGAAGAACCTTATCGGTTTCTCCGCTCTGGGATAGCACGGCTCCTATCCCCGAGCCAGAGGCGTCCACTTCAACCACGAACTGGCGACCAGGATCGGGCTGCACCAAGACCGGTGCAGTTGAGAACCGGCGTTTCAACTCCCTAAACGCGGCTTCGCTCCAATCCGACCAGGTGAAGGGAACTTTTGGTGAGGTCAGGGCCGTCAGGGGGCTAACAACCTGACTATACCCCTTAATGAACCTCCTGTAGAAATTTGCGAAGCCGAGGAACTGTTGCAGCTTCCTACGGCTTGTCGGTTGGGGCCAGTCTCTCACCGCTGCAACCTTGGCCGGATCCGGGGCGACGGAGTTGGAGGAGATGATAAACCCCAGGAAGGACAAAGAAGTGCGGTGAAACTCACACTTCTCGCCCTTCACAAACAACCGGTTCTCCAACAACCACTGCAGGACCTGACGTACATGCCGCACATGGGTCTCAGGGTCCAGAGAAAAGATGAGTATATCATCCAGATATACGAAGACGAATCGGTGCAGGAAGTCCCGCAAGACGTCATTAACCAAAGCTTGGAACGTCGCGGGGGCGTTAGTGAGGCCGAACGGCATGACCAGGTACTCAAAATGACCTAACGGGGTGTTAAATGCCGTCTTCCATTCGTCTCTCTTCCGGATCCGAACTAGGTGGTATGCGTTCCTAAGATCCAACTTTGTGAAGATTTTGGCTCCATGCAGGGGGGTGAACACTGAATCCAACAAAGGCAACGGGTATCGGTTGCGAACCGTGATCTCGTTCAGCCCCCGATAATCAATGCATGGACGAAGACCGCCATCTTTTTTTCCCACGAAAAAGAAACCCGCTCCCATCGGAGAGGTGGAGTTACGGATCAGCCCGGCAGCTAAGGAGTCCCGGATGTAGGTCTCCATCGATTTGCGCTCAGGTCGGGAGAGGTTGTACAGCCTGCTGGACGGGAACTCCACGCCTGGCAACAAATCGATGGCACAATCATATGGACGGTGCGGGGGAAGAGTGAGTGCCCGATCCTTGCTAAAAACGTCAGCAAGATCGTGGTACTCAACCGGCACCACCGACAGATTGGGGGGTACTTGGACCTGCTCCTTCACCTGGGAACTGGGAGGAAGAGGATCCCAAACACCTCCGATGGCAGGTTTCGCTCCACTGTACCACCACCCCGGACGGCCAATCAATCCGGGGATTGTGTTTCAACATCCAGGGGAACCCCAGAATCACACGGGAGGTAGAAGGAGTCACAAAAAACTCAATCTCCTCCCTATGATTCCCTGACACTACCAGAGTTACTGGTGGTGTCTTGTGTGTGAGTAAAGGGAGTAGGGTGCCATCTAGTGCTCGCACCTGCAATGGTGTAGGTAGCGCCACCAGAGGGAGCCCTACCTCCCTGGCCCATCTGCTGTCCAACAGATTCCCTTCTGACCCTGTGTCTACCAGTGCTGGGGCCTGAAGGGTTAAATCCCCACTAAGGATTGTAACTGGGAGTCGTGCGGCAATATGTGTGTCCCACGTGAAGTTTTTGGCCCACCCTAAGCCCTGTCTCTAGGGGCGGGCATTGGTGTTTAACCGTTCAGGGCAATCGCTCAATTGATGCTCCATTGAGCCACAAACAAAACACTTTTTTTTGCTCCGTTCCACCTCGCTTCTTTGGAGAGAGGACAGAGATTTTCGGCAGAACAGCAGGAGGAGCAGCGGGTGAGGAAGTGATCATTTAAAAAGGAGCCATACTGGCGCTGACGTGACTGGTTTCAGTTGAAATACTCCTGCTGAAGAGACGCCACGACGTGGATTATCCGCAACGGCAGGGGAGGACCCTGCCGTGTCTGTGAGTACGTTTGATGTGGTTGTGAGGAGCCTGTTTTAATCAGAAAGTCGGAGTTTCCTTGGAGTTGGAGTTGTGCACTCGCTGGCCTGGGTGTGTGTGTGTAGGTGCACGGAAGCTGCGGCGACGAAGAGAGTTGTTACGAGGAGAGATCAGTGACGAGGAGGCTGCGCGCTTGGTGATTGGAGGAAGCCACGCCCCGCCAAGAGAGAGTGTGTCGTGCCGAGTGGAGGATAGCAGGGCCCGCCCTGAGACGACAGCAGGAAGTATTTGTGGATTGGCTGTCATCGTGACTGACTGCTCGCAGAGTGACTTTTTTTTTTATATTTGTTTTTATATATAAATTCTGGTTTAAATTGTTTTATTTTTTTTTATTATATATTTTGTGATTTGTAATAAATTGTAATATTAAGTTTGCTTTGTTTGGTTACTCCAGCTCTATTTTTATTATAGTTACATGCATTATTTGATTGTGTTTTCATTCATTAATTCAAAACCACAATAACCCGCAAACCCGGGCTTACATAATTTGGCGTCACGAACAGGATACCATTTTCTGAGAGCTGGTGTTTCTGAACAGAAGCAAATATGATGATGCCAGTGTACCCAGGTGCACCTTGGCTCCCTAGATTTAGAGGGCCAGGTGACGAATTAAGGTACTGTGACTGGAAGGAACAGATTAAGGGGTTTTTGGGGTTTCAGGATTTGACAGAGGTTGGGAAAGTGAGTATTGTTTTAGGAGCATTGACTGGGGAAGCTAAGCGCCAAATTTTAGTTTTAGATGAAGAGGAGAAAAGTAAAATTTCAAAAATTTTTGCTCACTTAGATTTATTATATGATGAACAAGTTTCTGTTCCCGTTTTGAGGTCTAGTTTTTTTAGTTGTGTCCAGGGAGAAGATGAGCCTATACAGTCGTTCATGTTAAGGTTGTGTGAATTGTATCGGAAGTTGCAGTATTTGGATTCTGATAATGCCCCCTCTGAAAGGATTCTGCAAGACCAGTTGTTGCTGGGACTTTGTGAAGGGCCTTTTGCTAGGGCCTTGAAGGTTTATGCTCGCCGGAACCCTGAGTTAGGTTTTGCTGAGCTGCAAAAGGAGGCACGTCAGCTTGATTTGGAGTATGGGGGTGTCAAGCTGGATGTAACCTGTTCATCGGTTGGGGAACCGTATGATTTGGGTAGGCCCTATCAGGGTTCTGATTAGAAAAAGCAGTTAAAGGGTGAGATTCTTGCAGAAGTGAAGGAGCAGGTTAGGGGGTTGGCTCAGGATATAGTGGCAGAGTTTAAGCCGCAAAGATATCCAGTTTTATCTGAATCTAGGTCTGTTAAACCTATGCGGAGGCAACGGTGTTCACCTAGGCGATCCCATGATTGGGATGAGCAAGGTCGGCCTATTTGTTATCATTGTGGGAAGGTGGGGCATATTGCTCGGCACTGTGTGTCTGTAGTTGAACCGGCTTTAAAACTGGTAGACCCTGCTGCTGAGGTCCGAGTTGCAGGGGCTGCTGCCATACCACCATTATCCAGGACCTCTGATGCTCTTATTGGTCAGTGTCCCACTATAGAGCTAACTATTGAGGGAATTCGGTTGGGTGGCTTGCTGGATACAGGGTCACAAGTTACTATAATGGCTGAGAGCCTGTTTAATAAGTATTTTGGACAGATTAAGCTTGGGCAGGCCCCGATGTGGTTTCGACTGAGTGCTGTCAATGGGTTGGAAATTCCGTGTGTTGGTTACGCGGTATTGGATGTGGAGGTTGAGGGGATCAGGGTCTCGGATCGAGGGGTGGTGGTTGTTAAGGATGAGAAGTGCTTGAGCCCTTTGATTGTTGGAATGAATATTATTGGAGCCTGCTGGGATACCGTGTTTAAATGCCCTGGAAAATCTGCCTGTCCGCAGGCTTTTAAGAGACAGAAGATCTGGAGGGATGCGTTTGCGGTGTGTCGAAGTGGCAAGGTCCCCTTGGGAGTGGACGGGTTTGTGGGATATGTGAGGTTAGCCTCTAAACATGCTATTTCTGTTCCACCAAAGAGTGAGTTGATAGTGTGGGGACGTACTAGGATGGGACAAAAGGGGGTGGATTATGATGCGCTGATGGAGCCTATGCCTGGTTCTGGGATTGTGGGTGTGGCTAGGACTTTGGTGGGAGTTAGGAAGGGGAGGCTCCCGGTTCGTGTGTGTAATCCGCACCCGTATAGTGTGTCGATTGGCCGCTTTCACAAGTTGGGTCGGCTTTATGGGATTGAGGATTCTGATGTGTGTGGATCTAATGATGTGGCTTTCTCACTTGGGGAAGATGGCGCTGTCCAGGTCTCGCTGGTGAACGTTGCCACTGCTGATACCGGTTTGGAACTGCCTGTGGTAACTGGTATGGGCGAGGATTGTTCGGAGTTGTCCGAACAACAGCAACGGGAATTGCAAGCTTTGTTGCGGAAATGGGAGAAGGTATTTGCCCGTTATGAAGAAGATTTTGGGCGGACGAATGTGGTACAGCATAGGATCCCTACGGGCGATGCTGCCCCCATACGGGAGAGGTATCGTCCGATTCCGCCGATGTTGTATAAGGAGGTGAAGACCCTTCTGTCAGGGATGCTTGAGAAGGGAGTGATAAGGGAGAGTAGTAGTCCTTGGGCAGCTCCTATAGTTCTTGTGCGGAAAAAGGATGGTAGTTGGCGGTTTTGCGTAGACTATAGGAAATTGAATGCAGTTACGCATAAGGATGCATTTCCCTTGCCACGTATTGAGGAGACACTGACTGGTCTTGGCCAGTCGGAATGGTTTTTGACGTTGGATCTTGCTAGTGGGTACTGGCAGGTTGAGATGCATCCTGATGATCGGGAAAAGACGGCTTTTGCTACCCCGCTGGGTTTGTATGAATTTGAGCGGATGCCATTTGGACTTTGTAATGCGCCCGCGACTTTCCAACGGTTGATGCAGCAGTGTTTGAATGGTCAGATGGTGGAATCATTGTTGGTGTATCTGGATGACATCATTGTATATTCTGCCGATTTCTCTTCCCATCTCCAGCATCTTGATCGGGTGTTTGAGCGGTTGTGGCGACATGGTTTAAAGTTGCGTCCGGATAAGTGTAAGTTGTTGCAACGGGAAGTAGCGTTCCTGGGACATGTGGTAGATCGGCAGGGCGTGAGACCAGATCCGGAGAAAGTTCGTGCTGTTCTAGATTGGCCGATTCCGAACACTCTCAAGCAGGTCAGGGCATTTTTGGGATTAGCCGGGTATTATAGGCGATTTGTTGCAGGATTCGCTAAATTAGCTCGGCCCCTGAATAGGCTTTTGACCGGTGTCCGGGTGGACAAGAAGTCGCAGTCGAGGAAGGTGGATTGGACTGCAGCATGCCAGGTCTCGTTTGACGCCCTCAAGAAGGCCTTAACACAGGCTCCGGTTCTGGCGTATGCTCATTATGATAAGCCTTTTATTGTGTATACCGATGCTAGTAACCAGGGGCTTGGGGCTGTGTTGTCTCAGGTTCAGGATGGACAGGAACGTGTTGTGGCGTACGCCAGTCGGAGCCTGCATCCCAGTGAGCAGAATGATGTGAATTATAGCTCATTTAAATTGGAGTTGTTGGCTTTGAAATGGGCAGTGACGGAAAAATTTAAAGATTTTTTGACAGGGGTGGAGTTTACTGTTTATACAGATAATAACCCCTTGGCCCATTTGCAAACTGCCCATCTTGGGGCAGTGGAGCAGCGGTGGGTGGCACAGTTGGCTTCCTTTAATTATACAGTGAAGTATCGTTCAGGTAAAGCTAATGTTAATGCTGACGTTTTGTCAAGGTGTCCGGTCCAATCAGAGCGGGCTATGATGTTGGAGAAGGAACATGACCGGGGGTTGCCGGTCAGTGCAGGTATTGAGGTAACACCTGAGGGTGGATGGATTGAGGCTCAGAATCGGGATTTGGATATCCAGGCTGTGAAGGGGTATGTTGTTGAGGGGAGTGTTCCAACTCGCTCGCAACGTTTGGCGTTAACGGGCCGAGCTCAGAAATTGCTTCGGCAATGGGAAAGATTGATGGTGATAGAGGGTATATTATACCGAATTTTTGTCGATGGAAGGAGCCATGAGGAGTATCGTCAGATTGTGTGTCCGGGCTGTCGTTGTGAGGAAGTGTGGCGAAAGATTCATGAGGCTGGGGCTCATTCTGGGGTGGATAGGACTCTTGCTCAGCTTCGTCAAAGGTTTTACTGGCCTGATATGGAAAGGGAGGTACGAACGTTCCAGGAGAGGTGTGTCAGGTGTAGCCTTCAAAGGAGCCGTGTTGAGCCTAGGGCACCGCTGGGGTCAATTGGGGCCACTTATCCGTTGGAGGTCATTGGGTTGGATTTTTTAACCCTTGGCCGGCCGACGGATGTGTACCAGAACATTTTGGTTATGACCAATCAGTTCACTCGTTTCGCATGGGCAGTTCCCACATTAGATCAGGCCGCGCAGACGACGGTTAAGGTGCTGTGGAAGCATGTAATACAGCAGTTTGGTTGTCCTGCGCGGTTCCACTCTGATCGTGGGCCAAATTTTGAATCGGCCCTGATGCAGCAGCTTTGTAAGTTATATGGGATAAGTAAAAGTAGGACAACATCGTATCATCCTGCAGGTAATGGTGGTGTGGAGCGGTTTAATCAGACATTATTGAATATGCTCCGTTCATTGGAAGAAGAAAAGCAGCAGAGGTGGCCAGATTATATTGCTGAGTTGGTTCATGCCTACAATAATACAGTGCACAGTGCGACGGGCTATGCTCCCTCATTTTTGATGTTTGGTAGGCATCTGCGGCTTCCCGTGGATGTTGGCCTGGGGGTGAGTCCTGAGCCAGTAGCGTTTGGATTGACGGGGTGGGTGAAAGACCATCGTTGTAAATTGTTGTTGGCTTACAAGATCGCGTGCCAGAGGGCAGCTGCTGAGGCTTCTCAACGTAAAGGTCAATATGATAAGAGGGCTAGGGCTTTGCCCTTAGTGCCAGGGGAACGAGTGTGGATACGAAATAGACGTCGTGAGGGGAAGGGTAAGTTGAATACCTGGTGGGACCCTGAACCCTATGTAATTTTGGATTGCGTAGGGGATACTGGGGTCGTGTACAGGGTGCATCCGGAGCGGGGGGGGAGGGAGCAGACTGTGCATCGGAATGCTCTAAAGGTGTGTACTGCCCCCCAGAGAGAGTTAGGATTAGGGGTAGAAGAAGGGATCCGGAAGGAGGGGGAATGTGAGATCCCCGTATGGTATGGGTTTTGGCCGGTCGCGGTTGAACAGCGACCGGTGGAGGCCCCCCAGGACGTGCTTCGCCGTTCTACCCGTGTATACTTCGGCCGGCCACCGGCCCGTTACCCTGATTAGTATTGTGTGCGTTGCAGGGACTGGCAACGATAAGGAGGGGGGGGGATGTAATCCAGCTTCTGTGAGATGTTCTGACTTGAACTGTGCTGTTCCTTTTGGTTGCTAAGGTGACCGTGGGCGCACCTGATTCCTTTTGGATTATTGTAATTAGTTCACCTGGAGCGTAAGCGTGAAGGAGTGGATATAAGACGGGGTTTTGTGGAACGAAGGAGGACTTTTTTTTGCTCCGTTCCACCTCGCTTCTTTGGAGAGAGGACAGAGATTTTCGGCGGAACAGCAGGAGGAGCAGCGGGTGAGGAAGTGATCATTTAAAAAGGAGCCATACTGGCGCTGACGTGACTGGTTTCAGTTGAAATACTCCTGCTGAAGAGACGCCACGACGTGGATTATCCGCAACGGCAGGGGAGGACCCTGCCGTGTCTGTGTACGTTTGATGTGGTTGTGAGGAGCCTGTTTTAATCAGAAAGTCGGAGTTTCCTTGGAGTTGGAGTTGTGCGCTCGCTGGCCTGGGTGTGTGTGTGTAGGTGCACGGAAGCTGCGGCGACGAAGAGAGGTGTTACGAGGAGAGATCAGTGACGAGGAGGCTGCGCGCTTGGTGATTGGAGGAAGCCACGCCCCGCCAAGAGAGAGTGTGTTGTGCCGAGTGGAGGATAGCAGGGCCCGCCCTGGGACGACAGCAGGAAGTATTTGTGGATTGGCTGTCATCGTGACTGACTGCTCGCAGAGTGACTTTTTTTTATATTTGTTTTTATATATAAATTCTGGTTTAAATTGTTTTATTTTTTTTTATTATATATTTTGTGATTTGTAATAAATTGTAATATTAAGTTTGCTTTGTTTGGTTACTCCAGCTCCATTTTTATTATAGTTACATGCATTATTTGATTGTGTTTTCATTCATTAATTCAAAACCACAATAACCCGCAAACCCGGGCTTACACGTACATGACGGGACGTTGTGCGAAGACGAGCGAACAATGCATAAGAAAGTCCGCGCACGTCTCCACACAACCTCCGTACGGCTCAGGAGGGCTTATGTATGCTTCAGGGGATGGTGGGAGGGGTTGTTGGACCACCACTGGAACATTAATATCTAGCACAGGATCGACAGGAGGAGGAGCTGCAGCAGCGCCCTGAGCGCTCGCCGCCACTTGCGCGGAGAGAGCCTCCACCCTGCGGTTCAGGAGGATGTTTTGCTCGGCTATTTGATCCATCCGAGCCGTAAAGGTGGTGAGAATATGCTGTAGCTCACCAATCACGCCTCCTGCAGATGCCTGCGCTCCCTGCTCTCCCATTGGTTGTTCAACAACCTGGTGACGCCCCTCGGAGTCCATGACGCTGGCCGAGATATCCTGTTGGGAAAGTGTAGTGACACGGACCCACAACAGGGGGCGTAAATGAACGGACAATGGAAGGAGTCAAATTATAACACTTTACTGGTGTGAATGTCACAACCAAACACAGCAGAATCAGAATGTGCAACAGTCAATTAATAAAAGGTGTCGTGTGGGCAGGCTCGACGATAGGAGACGCCCGTCTGGAAACGAACCGGAACCACACGATTTCCACCGCCACCTGAACCCGAGGAATACTGGAGCCGCCAAGTCCCGGAGTCCCCAGGTGGCCACCTTCCCGGCGTGTCGGATCTGGTACTGCTGGCAGAAAGCAAAAGACAGTCAAAGGGTGGGTGTGTGAACACCCAGTAACACTGGTGGGAATGCTACCTCCACCTCTCACTCAACACGTTGCAGCGGTCTCAGCTGAAAAGGAGCGCCGTCTTGCACAGCCTCCTCAAAAACGACCAGTTCTCCTGCAAACACTCACAATAAACAGATTTACAAAAGGCTGAGGATATTACCTCCAGATGAAGATGATATCTCGGCAGTTTGGTGGAGGTGTCTTCCTGCTTTTATACCAGATGTGTTGATTAGTGACAGCTGTCACGGATGATGGGTGACAGCTGTCACCACGGCTTGTTCCTGAGGCGGCAGCGCCCTCTCGTGCCTGAAGCCCGCACTTCAGGCAGGGCGCCTTCTGGTGGTGGGCCAGCAGTACCTCCTCTTCTGGCAGCCCACACAACACAGACTCCATCATGTCAATGTTTACAATGTTACTGAGCGATAACAGGTGAAGTTGCTCATAAACTTTAAGTTTCTTAAATAATTATTACGCCCACTCTTAAAACTTCAGTTATCTTTATAATTTTATTACTGGTAAATTTTAGAATTAATTTAGATGAGATATACTTATTATCTCACAGGAATATATGGCTGAACAACTGTCCAGTTTCTGGGTATTCTGTGTTAGTACGTGTCTGCGGCCAACGTGCTTGATGAATTCCTGTGCAAAAAGTAGTTCCCAGATAATTGCAATATAGTCCTGTGAGATAATGAGTATATCTCATCTAAATTGATGCAGAGTTTGATGCAGAAGAGTTCAGCAAGATACGATTGGAATGGTTTGATTACCATTTACAGTTGGCGATGAAAGACTTGGATGTTAACTTCACGTTAAAGTCAGAACATGAAGCTGCACTGAAAGAGATCTATCTAGGATGAGTGTGTGAGCGGTACGGTGAGCAGTGTGGCAAAAGTAGTCGTGCGAGCTCAATCTGTGGGCGCGAGCTATCCCACAATTCAAAAGAGCAGATATGTCGCACCAGTGAGAGCGGCACTCTGAGCAGGCTGGGGTGAAAGTTGGATTGGGTTGAACTTTGACCGCATCAGTCTGTCGACAAGCGGCAATGCACGCTCCCGTCAGAAGTGTTGGTTTAGCTCGGCTTTTCACGCGCCGCTTTTGACGCCTCCTCGGGTGTGACTTGAGGAGGAAGACATGGAAAACTTGCAGGGCAGGGGCCCTCCAGGAGCAGGGTTGGGCACAGCTGCCCTAAGGGAACCAAAAAATGATGAAGCACCTTGAAAAATTTGAAGTTTGTTTTTCGGGATCACCCATATTACATTAGATTATATAGAACTTTATTGATTCTTTGGGAAGACACCTTCAGGGAACTTGAGGTTCCAGCAGCATTGTATAGCAGCACACAGGGTAAGAAGCACACAGAGTATCTAACGTGAAAGTAAAAAAGAAAAACAGTTTGCAAATATGAATACAAATACAAATACAGAATATACAACCCCTGGCAATAATTATGGAATAAAGATGACTGCCTGAAGAGAACATGTAAATGTCCACAGTCATTGATGATATGGGGCTGCATGTCAGGTAAAGGCACTGGGGAGATGGCTGTCATTACATCATCAATAAATGCACAAGTTTACGTTGATATTTTGGACACTTTTCTTATCCCATCAATTGAAAGGATGGAACCCCGGACCTGTCATGGGTTCGGGGCTAGAATCTACTGCTACGACTGCTGTTGGAAACCATTCAGAAGATTCAGACGGCTTTCGGTGGCTTTTCAGTCGAGTGAGTATCCGAGAAATTGTGTAACAGCTGTACATGCCACAACATGTCCTGTGAGACTTCCAACTTGGAGGTGTTTTTTGTTGCGTGCCATGAGCGGCTCTGTCCCGACGCGCGAATTCCTCCGCACGTCTTTCATTACAAAATCTCCTGTAACAGTGGAATGTGCCGCAAAAGTGCTGATGTCCACCTCTTCTGCGATTCCCCTGGTAGTCACACGACATCCCGGATCAACACAGCCTTCATTTTGGAAATGATCTGGTCGTTTCAGCCTGTCGATGGCCGCTCGGAGCGCGGCACTCCCTCAGCCGCTGTGGGCCGTCTTTAATCTGGTTGTAATAATCCTTAATCCGTGTGACGCCGATAGAATCTTCACCGAAAGCCATCTGAATCTTTCGAATGGTCATCTGAGCACTGATATTGATATTGCATGTGCTTATAGACAAAAACAAATAACAGACAAAATTCAATTTATTATTCAGCTAAACTGCAAATATATTAATTTTTTAACATTTATGAAACACTTCTCTAAACAAGGCCATAGGGTCACTGACCCTAAAGAGATTCCCTCCTTGGCACAGTGATCTATTCAACAATTCAGTGTTACAACCAAAACTATGATACATACACTTTTCTTTCCTTTATATTTGACATCCTTGACCATGAAAACATACCACTAGAACTTGGAATCACTTTTACGTCTTTATTAGTTCAAAAGTTATTGTATAAAAACGATTTTTCGGTAATGGCGGTTTTCTTCTGGATCTAAATTTCAAATTTATTAATTTATATAGCGCCAATTCATGACAAACTCGTCTCAAGGCGCTTCACACAAAATAAAACAACAAAAAAACTGAATTAAAAATTTAAAACACAATAAAAAGATGACCATAAAAGAATACAAGAATAAAAACACATCATAACACTAATGATAAAACAGGGAAAACAAATGAGTCTTTAAACGTGACTTAAAAGTCTCCACAGTATCAGACTGCCGAATGTGTGCAGGGAGATCGTTCCACAGAGCTGGGTACGGTAGGAGAAAGCTCTGTGACCGGCAGACGTTTTATTCACCCTGGGAACACACAGAAGTCCTGCACCCTGAGAACGCAGGGCCCGAGCCGGTACGATCTAGCTTCATAACATTTGAAGCTACATCAAATCTGATGACACCTTACTGAATCAGTACAGATTCAGCTACAATATGGTGTTAGTTGTGCATCTCTAGCTTCATTTGTCACCTCACACTGACACATTTTTTATTTTCCCTATATTTTTGCATATTCTGGATCACCAGATCCGGAATCCGGATCCGATCATCACGAAACTTTGTTGTTTGATAGAACATTTGACTATGTTACACCCTAATTTTTTTCAAGCCTTTCTGCCTTGTTTTAGTGGAGTTAGAAACTAGAATGTCAAAATTCCCCCTATACCGCAATGGTGAAGAATCCAATCACTTGTTCCTCTTGTCATTTCCAGCCACTCCACAAAATTTCATCAAAATCCGTTCAAAGCTTTTTGAGTTATCCTGCTGACAGACTGACAAACAAACAAACGCGACCGAAAACATAACCTCCTTGGCGGAGGTAATAATATAATGTAGTATAATAATGTTAAAGTCCGAAAAAGTAGCTGCACTGAAAGAGATCTGAGAGCGGCACACTGGACAGGGTGGGTTGTGGAAGCCATGGTGAATGCAGCCAGAGTGTGACGTAAAAATCTCCGCCTCCCTCCCCTTGCCGCTTCCGAAGTGAAGCGTCTGACGTCATGCGTTAAAGCGTTGGTGGGAGTTGCTTGAAGCGTGCAATGTGAAAGGCCCTTTATAAAAATCACACACACGTGTGTTCAAAAAACAAAACAAAACAAAAAAAAACGATGTGGAGAAACTTTATATGTTCAGAAGCAGAAATCACATAAAGCAGCTGAGAACTCTGAACTTTAACAGGCTGTTATTTTCCAAAGATATTTATTTTAGATGGCTTAATGCAGTTTTATGGTTAAGCACAAAACGTGACTGAGGAGAAGAAAAGAGGAAATGAACTCCAGACAGAATAAAAAATACAAGCTCCTGATTTTTGTTATTTTTTCAAAGTTATTAGGCTGCAGCGCTGCAAAGTAAGTTACCTCTTATTGTTTTCAAATATCATGAGAGTCAAATCAGTCTGCATTGTTCAGTTTTTCCTGCACGTTTGTGCATTTTTTTCCTTCATGTGTTTGTTCCATAACGTTTCAAAAAAAATAAAATGTTAATACTTTTCTTTATAGCAGTTCTGTAATTTCAGAAATGCAGCAGAAACAACCACAAATCAGAAAAAAGTTGGGACTGTATGTAAAATGAAGATTAAAAATAAAATGTTGCACTATTCCCAGTTTCTCCACTCACACCCACAGAAGCCAAAAATTCTTTCAGAGTTGTGTCTTGGTGGCTTCCCTCACTCGTGTCCTTCCAACTTGGACATTTAGTTTTTGAGAACTGCCTACCTGACACAGATTTACCATAAAGTACCACACTGTTTGTATTTCTGAATGATTGATGTAAATGAAGTCTGAGAAATATTCAGTGAGTTGGAAATGTTTATGTATTCATGCTCTGATATTTCTCAAGAAAACTGGCTGGAAAAATTATTCATTAATTCTTACATTTAGAATAAACTGCCCTGTCCCAACCTTTTTTCATGGAAAATGCTGCAGGCCTCAAATGTGGGAATGGATATATATTAACAGAAAATAAAAATAAAAAAATAAAGCTGACCACACAAAACATGACTTATGTTGGTTTCATACAGTCTGCAGTTACAGAAATAGAAGTCAAAGTAAATGTCAGGATCATTACGTGTCCATCATCACCACATTTTGAAAAAGCATAAGACCACAGGCCATGCATTATTAATGTTTTGTGTCTTTTAGTGAATTTTTTTTAATTTAATTTGGATTTAGGCAAAAGGTGCCTCCCTGTATTGCCACAGATGAACTGTTCCTGTTGTGATATCTTCTGAAATAAAACTGCAGAACACAAAGTAATCTTAACAGGAATGAAGAGAAGATCAAATCAAATTCAGTGTATTGCCTAAAAACTAAAAGAAGGGAAAAATGGGAGCAGTACAGGAGTGGGAGTCATTCTGAATGGGAGCGGGATGAGAGTGGGAGTCATTTTACCAGTAGTGAGGCGGGACAGGAATTTTTTTTTTTTTTATTCTGGCCCCGGATTGGGACGGGACAGGAATTTTAGTTTGTTTTTTTTTTTACTCTGGCCCGGGATTGGGACGGGACAGGAATTTTAGTTTGTTTTTTTTTACTCTGGCCCGGGATTGGGACGGGACAGGAATTTTTCTGTGGGAGGGGGATGGGACAGGAATTTTTCTGTGGGAGGGGGATGGGACAGGAGTGAAGATCTACTCCCGTGTCACCCTCCGCTGCAGAACGTCACTGAGTGCGCGCGCACTCCCACTACTTTGGCACGACACCGGCTGCACAAAAGCTGAACTTTGGCTCCGCCCACTGGTGTGTCAGCAGGACCAGGAGTGAGCTGAAGAACTGTTGCTGCGGTGTTTCTCCAACTCTTAAAGGTGAAGGCTGAACTTTTAAATCACATTCACCATGCAGCTAAATATCTGTAGGCTAAGGCTGTACAAGTCAACAGTTTTCTCTGAAATGCTTCTGTCAATGTTGCTGACTGTAAATTTTGCCAACATGCTTTCTGTGTTATGTAATCTTTATTTACTTCTACAAAGTGTAATTCCATATATTCGTACGTAGCGCAGCCATGTCAGCAGTTAGCTGGTTATAGGCTGTGGTTAAGAACCAGATTTGGGGTTAAGGTTAGGTTTTAAATTAAGTTTAAACTTATGATGACCGTGTTAAGGTTAGGGCCTCCCAACTTCAAATATAAATTGTGCTGTTTTTCTGGTTAGCCCGTTTAACTCCCTCAAGGGTACTGTGGACTCCTCGACTGTTGCTGGAACGTCTTCTCAGTTCCACAGTTAGGTGGGCAGATCGATCATAATATCGATAATATCGATACCACCGCTGGTATTGATATTGAACGATCCTTGTGTAAAAAGATCGATACTCAAGCTTTTTTCTCTCCCGCATGCACTGACTGCTGCACGTGCAGATTCATCAAAGTTAACTCTCTGTCTGTAAGAGCAGCTCTGCACTGTGTCACACAGCACGGAGCAGCACACTCTTGTATTGTGGTTTGTCAGCCCTCTACCTCAGGAGATTTTAAGTTGTGTTGAGTGATTTTTTTTTTTTCTTTTTTTAAATGTTGATTGTGATCATAAAGTATTTTGTTGTCACGTAAAATGTTTGGCGAAATTCTATCCTAGGTCTTTTGGATCTATGAAGCTTAAATATGAAAAAGTATCGGTATCGATATCGGCAATACTGGGCCTGTATTTATTTGGTATCGGATCAATACCAAAATTCCCGGTATCGCCCACCTCTGCTTATGGGTCCAGAAACATAAAATACTGAGTTACGCATTCTACACACAGATAATAAAGAAATGTTTTAGCCATGTCATTGTATATTTCATGTCACTTTTGTTAAGGTATAGTAAGTTGCATTGCATTGTGTGTATATTGTCATAATTAATTTTCACAGAGCAATTTGTGACATTTTGACACAAGTTTTTCATCAACTGACCAAAATTCAAGTAAAATTTTGCCTGATAGAAAAAAACTAACTTTGCCATTCCTAATCAATCTACTTGAAGGGTATATGGTGAAAAATTCATCAAAATCGGAGTCGGTCATACAGCCACCCCCATATGATTTTCTCTGAGACAGCTCATTAAAGACAGTTACTAGACATTGTATGACATTCCCTCAGAAAAGGTCACTTTGATAATTTACACTGCAATATGTCACGCTTTAGACACTAAAACATTTAGAAAAATACATTTCCTGAATTCTAGTACACAGAAAATAGCAATACAGGCATCGAGAATTGAGAACATTTATTTTCAAAATCAGCTTTTTTACTCTATACTTCAATGTAGAGACAGCAAGCATGGCCAAAAGTGCATCATTTTAAAAATTGCCTGAAGTTGTTCAGGATGTTTTATGGAGTGAAAAAAATGTTTATGGGTCCAAGTTTGTATGATTGTTCTTCACTTCTGGAAAGTTTCATGGAAATCGGTGATGGTCATCTAGCCAACTTCTCTTTTTCTGCATGATTTTCTCTGAAACAGCTCATTAATTACTGTGGCTGGGCATACGTATGTGTGTGTGTTCACGCACATGCGCTTTCAACTTAAGGGCCCCAGTGACCTCTCCCTTGGTGCCCCAGTCACCATACCAAGTTTGGTGTCGATTGCTTAATTACTGTAGCAGTTCACCACGAACACAAACCATGCCACATACCACTAGAACTAACAGAGTGGTGCCAAATGGCACTTCTTCCTTTCATGACCAAGGTGGTGCCAAATGGCACGGCTGGGGTAATTTACAACTCATTAGGCCACCTTTTCTTATGTAAGTGCAGCCATTAGATCGGAATGTGGCACTACCAGAATAGCTGCGGTTAAGCCCCTTTCTCACCGGGCCCACTTCGAGTTGCGTCGTGCGGCGTCATGACAACGCCACGTGGAAGCAACCCAGTGCCGAGACGATGTAGCTCAACGCTACAACAGCGCGAGGGAGGCAAAGGACAAAGCAAAACGGACGCCAAAAATTAAACATGTTTTGTTTTTTTGTTTTTGTTTTTTGCGTCCTGTGCTCGACACAGAAATTAAGTGGTTTCAGCGCAAGTCCGAGCAACGCAACAGTAGTCAACGTGACTGGAAGCCACACCCTCACAATACAATGTTTGTTTTTATTAAAGCCAGTACAAAACAAAACACACCAAAGTATACACGTAGCTCACATATAAACATAATCAAGAGTCATTAACACAAACAGTATACTTAAGGTACAAAAAATACACAGTGACAATTTACACAGGCCTTTTTTTTCTCCCCCGCCAACAAAAGAAAAACACCACCCTCCCCACTCAGCTCAGTCAAATCAGTAAACCAAAAACATATAGATACCTAAAATATGTCAAAGGCGACGGCAGTGCCAGGCACACTCAATCCAGTAAAACCTCCAAATTTAAAAAATAGGAAATAAAACCTTGCCACTTCTGGTAAAATGTTTGTGTACGTCCACATAAAGTGTATTTAATTTTCTCCAGTTTAAGGAAAAACATCATATCTTTAAGCCACCCATGAATTCAGGGGCATTTGTCAGATTTCCAATGTAATAACAGTATGCGTCGTGCAATTAAAGATGAAAATGAAATTATATCCTGTTGAATTGTATTTAATGATACTGAAGGGCCGGGGATGCCGAATATTGCAATAAATGATGATGGTTGCAGTTTAACCCCAAGGACAGAAGACATAATTAAACAATATTGAGACCAAAAATCATATAACTTAGGACAAGAAAAAAACATGTGACTAAGATGACATGGGGATCCTTTGCATTTATCACATATATCACTGATTTCTGGAAATATTTTAGAGAGTCTATATTTAGAAAAATTAACCCTATGCACAACTTTAAATTGGATCAGGCTAAGACGTGCACATGAGGAAGAGGTTCGTACGAGGGCTGTCAATAAAGTAACGGTCCTTTTTATTTTTTTCAAAAACTATATGGATTTCATTCATATGTTTTTACGTCAGACATGCTTGAACCCTCGTGCGCATGCGTGAGTTTTTCCATGCCTGTCGGTGACGTCATTCGCCTGTGTGCACTCCTTGTGGGAGGAGTCGTCCAGCCCCTCGTCGGATTTCCTTTGTCTGAGAAGTTGCTGAGAGACTGGCGCTTTGTTTGATCAAAATTTTTTCTAAACCTGTGAGACACATCGAAGTGGACACGGTTCGAAAAATTAAGCTGGTTTTCAGTGAAAATTTTAACGGCTGATGAGAGATTTTGAGGTGATTCTGTCGCTTTAAGGACTTTTCACGGTGCGAGACGTCGCGCAGCGCTCTCAGGCGGCGTCATCAGCCTGTTCAAGCTGAAAACCTCCACATTTCAGGCTCTATTGATCCAGGACGTCGTGAGAGAACAGAGAAGTTTCAGAAGAAGTCGGTTTCAGCATTTTATCTGGATATTCCACTGTTAAAGGAGATTTTTTTAATGAAAGATGTGCGTACGGATCTGCGCGTCGGGACGCAGCCGGCGCGGTGCAGCGGCACAGGAAAAACACCTCTGTGTTGATAACCATTTGTAAAATCCAGGCGGCTTTTGATGGCTTTCAGTGGAGTGAGTATATGAGAAATTGTTTAACAGGCAGGACATGTTCCAACTTGTCCTTAAGGCTTTCAACAGAGGTGTTTTTCCTGTGCCGCCGCACCGCGCCGGCTGCATCCCGACGCGCGGACCCGTCCGCACGTCTTTCATTAAAAAAATGTCCTTTAACAGTGGAATATCCGGATAAAATGCTGAAACCAACTTCTTCTGAAACTTCTCTGTTCTCTCACGATGTCCTGGATCAATAGAGCCTGAAATGTGGAGGTTTTCAGCTTGAAACAGGCTGA
The DNA here is from genome assembly GCF_902500255.1 of Thalassophryne amazonica. Lineage (NCBI taxonomy): Eukaryota > Metazoa > Chordata > Actinopteri > Batrachoidiformes > Batrachoididae > Thalassophryne > Thalassophryne amazonica. The sequence continues at coordinate 53,623,782 of NC_047107.1, read as the reverse complement.
TGACGCCGCCTGAGAGCGCTGCGCGACGTCTCGCACCATGAAAAGTCCTTAAAGCGACAGTATCACCTCAAAATCTTTCATCAGCCGTTAAAATTTTCACTGAAAACCAGCTTAATTTTTCGAACCGTGTCCACTTCGATGTGTCTCACAGGTTTAGAAAAAATTTTGATCAAACAACGCGCCAGTCTCTCAGCAACTTCTCAGACAAAGGAATTCCGACGAGGGGCTGGACGACTCCTCCCACAAGGAGTGCACACAGGCGAATGACGTCACCGACAGGCGTGGAAAAACTCACGCATGCGCACGAGGGTTCAAGCATGTCTGACGTAAAAACATATGAATGAAATCCATATAGTTTTTGAAAAAAAATAAAAAGGACCGTTACTTTATTGACAGCCCTCGTATTTTGCCCACAGCGCCCTCCCAGTGCTCTTCACTCATCGGCACCCCTAGCTCTTCACCCCAAGCATTTTTAATTCCCACAGTCGACTCATACCCTAAACTTAAAATAAAATTATAAAGCTTCGATATCAGGCCTTTTTGGTGAGGGTTATAGGAGAGCATGTCATCCCAGGGTAGTGCAGGGGGTATGGAAGGGAAATGTGGAAAGCACTGAGAGGCGAAGTGTCGAATTTGTAAATAACGAAACAAATGGGTTCCAGGTAAATTATACTTAGAGGATAGGTTTGCAAAACTATCAAATACCCCCGACACATATAAATTTCTTATTTGTTTGATTCCTCTATTGTGCCAAATTTGAAATGATGGGTCTGATATGGATGGAGGAAACAAATGATTGTTAATTAGAGGGGACAATATAGAAGCAGACAAAAATTGAAAGCGACGTCTAAACTGAAACCAGATCCTAAGAGTATTAAGCACAACTTGATTAGTAGTATATGAGGAAGGTTTTGTTGGCAGAGAAGAATATATTAGAGCAGATATTGATGAACCTGTACAAGATGATAATTCCATTCTGCACCAAGGGGAACTAAAAGATTTTAACCAGTAACAGATTTTTTGTATATGAGCTGCCCAATAGTATGATTGAAAATCTTTGCAGCAATGTTTTCCGAACTCTAGGTGGTTTACCCCCCCAAATAAAGCCACTAATTAACTTATCCAGGGAATCAAACAAATGTTTTGGCAAAAAAAGTGGGATAGACTGAAATAAAAAGAGCAATTTTGGTAACATGTTCATTTTGACAACATTAATCCTACCCAAGAGGGAAAGGGGGAGATTACGCCACTGGTGGATATCAGAAGTTATTTTAGAAATGAGAGGAGAAAAATTTACAGAAGCTAGACTAGATAAAGAACGAGTAACATTTATACCAAGATACTTAAAACCAGCTGTACTAAGTTTAAAAGGAATGTCCAAATCTTTGAGATCGCAATCAGAAATATTTATAGGAAAGCACTCGCTTTTGTCCAAATTTAATTTATACCCCGAAAATGAACTAAAAGTATCAAAAATACTTAAGATGGAAGGTATAGAATTGACAGGGTCTGAAACATATAACAATAAATCATCTGTATAGAGATAATTTATATTCAACCCCATAGCGATAAACCCCTCTAAACATTGAAGCCGACCGCGATGTAATAGACAAAGGTTCAATCGCCAGGGCAAAGAGTAAGGGTGATAATGGACATCCTTGGCGTGTACCTCACCCTAGAGAAAAAAATCTGAAAAAATATCATGAGTGTGAACACTAGCTTTGGGGGATGTATAGAGAAAACGAATCCAGGAAAGTAATTTATCACCAAATCCAAATTTCTTCATAACCCTAAACAAGTACTCCCATTCCACCCTGTCGAATGCCTTTTCGGCATCCAAAACTACTACAATTTCGGGTGAATCAGATGACTGCTTGGAGTAAATTATATTGAAAAGAGTACGAGTGTTAAAGAATAATTGACGCCCTTTAATAAAACCATTTTGCTCTTCTGATATTAATAGAGGAAGCGCATTTTCCAATCTTAAAGCAATCATCTTAGCTAATACCTTCACATCTGCATTCAACAGTGACAATGGTCTATACGAGCCACAAAGAGTTGGGTCTTTATCTTTCTTATGGATTAATGCTATTGAAGCTTGTGTCAAAGTTAAAGGTAGAGAGCCGCGTTCAAACGAGTCATTAAACATAGCCAAAAGTAAAGGCGCCAGTTTGTCAATAAACTTTTTATAAAAATCAATAGGAAACCCATCCAGGCCAGGGGTCGTATTCAGCTGCATTGCTTTTATAGAGTTTATCACTTCCTCAATAGTAAAAGAAGAGTCCATGTCTGTCGCAATAGCCCTGTCAAGGACAGGATTAGATAGGTCTTCAAAAAATGCGTCAATTTTATTAGCATCTGTAGGAAATTCTGATGTATATAAAGACGAATAGAATGATTTAAAAATTGCATTAATTTCAATAGGGTCAGACGTGTACACACCTTGGGAATTTTTAATACCGGATATAAAACGAGAACTGGCCTGCCGGCGAAGCTGATGCGCCAATAGATGACTCGCTTTATCTCCATATTCATAATACGAACCTCGACTATGCAATAACCGCTCAGCTTCCTTAGTTGAAAGTAGGTCAAATTCTGATTGAATATTCATACGCTGCTTAAACAATTCTGGTGAAGGACTAATGGCATATTTTTTATCTAAATCAGAAATCGCACCAGCAAGTTCCCCAAGCCTAGAATTATGTCTTTTGTTGGACAGTGCGGTGTAATAAATGATTTGCCCTCTCAAATAAGATTTAAGTGTCTCTCAAAGTAATGAACATGAAACAGAATCACTCCAATTAAATAATAAAAACTCATCAATCGAATTTGAAATAAAGTCACAAAAATCTGTATCTGCTAACAACAGTGTATTGAAGCGCCATGGAGGACGGCTAGGTGTGTAAGATGCCAATTGGATGTCTAATAACAAGGGCCCGTGGTCAGATATTATGATACTCAAATAATCAGTAGATAAAATGCTTGAATTGAGGGCCTGATCAATGAAAAAATAATCAATTCTGGAATAAGAATGATGCACCTTTGGAAAAAAAAAAAGAATACTTTTTACTGGTTGGATTTCGGGCTCTCCAAGGGCCATTCCTGGACATAAAATCGGAAAAGGCTTGAGCCATTGAAGATGTGTTAAAATTACGCGGATTAGAACGATGTAACGCTGGATTAAAAACACAATTGAAATCACCCCCAATAATTAACAAATGAGAATTCAAGAAAGGTAGACTGCTCAATAATCTATTAGCAAATTCACCATCATCAACATTAGGGGCATATAAATTGACCAAAAGAACCTTTTTTTGCATCAGTATACCTGCAACTATCACATATCTACCATATTTATCAGCTATTATCTCTGTGGGTGAAAACTGAACAGCTTTATTAATCAGGATTGCAACCCCTCTTGATTTGGAATTAAAGTCCGAATGAAAAACCTGACTTACCCAGGAACACCGTAATCTGTTGTGATCTTTAATCTGCAGGTGAGTCTCCTGCAAAAACACTACAGAAGATTTTAATCGCTTCAAATGAGTAAACACCTTTGAACGTTTGACTGGGTGACCCATACCCTTAATGTTCCAGCTAACAAATCGAAGTCTGCCTGGCACTGCCACATTAGAGTACATAGTACTATCCATTCAAGTACAAAAAGAAAATAAAACCATACAGAGCTGAGCAAGAACTTCACTCCCCCCTAGAACCAAACACACCAAAACCAAACAACACCCAAAGTCTCCAATAAACACAGAACAATGGAGACAGCAGTGTTAAGCTGGGCAAAAAAGAAGCCCACAGCAAGAAGAAAACATCACGGAGAAAAAACAGCGCAAACAGAAGCATAAGTAAAAAAAAAAAGGGGGGGGAATAACACCTGCCCAATCAGAGTAAAAAATGAGTGCATTAATTAACAAATACTTGTTTTACTACCTAACCAGACACCCAATAGAAAATAAAAAAATTAAAAAAATTAAATAAATAATTAAAAATTAATAAAATATAAAATTAAATTAGAAAATTAAATTAAAAATTCAAATAAATACATAAATAAACAAAATAAAATAAATAAATAAAAATTAAAAATAAAATTATTTAAAAAAATAATAAAATAAACAATTTTTTATAATAATAATCATAATAGTGATGAAGATAATAAAAATAAAATACCTAAAGAAATAACAAAAACATATACTATAAATGTCAATTAAACAATACTGATATATATTACAATACAACCAACTTTACTGACCAAGTGGTGCATTTAAACCAAAAAATCCAAACATCATCAACCTAGACATAACAGGAGCTGAGAAAAAAAATAAGTTCAATTCAGCCAGAGATCAAGCTTTGGACATATTTTTTAGCATCCTCAGAAGAAGTAAAGTCGTTCTCAGCCCCCTTATACGTAATCCGAAGCCGTGCTGGGTAAAAAAGACCATACCTGACCCCTTCAATCCCTCGAAGTTGCCGCTTGACATCATTAAAAGCAACCCGAGCTCGAGCGACTTTAGCCGTGTGGTCTGGAAAGACCGATATAGTCACATCTCCGACTTTGATCCGTTGTAACTCTCTCGCACGTTGTAAAATATCCTGACAGTCCTTGTAATAATGGAGTCTGCACACGATAGCGCGCGGTCATTCCCCAGGTTTGGGCTTGGGCTGAAGAGTACGATGAGACCCATCCACGAGCAGTGCTTTGTCCAGAGAGAACGCATCCTTTAGCAGCGTAGTCACGGCCGTGGGAGAGCAAGTATCGGGACCCTCTGCCACACCAATAATCCTAATATTTTGACGGCGGGATCTTGACTCTAAGTCCTCGCATTTATTTTCCAATGCAGTAACAGTAGCAGTGAGCCGTTCTAGAGTAGCTTTCATTTCAACCATGTCATCTGTGCATCCTGTAAGCGCCCCCTCCATCTCACCTACATAGCTAGTTAGCTTAGCCAATTTAGCATCTGTAGCAACGCTGTCGTTTATTAGCTGTGTTTTCACAGCTTGTAACTCAATTTTAATCGGCGATAGTGCGTCTCCAAGAACCTCTTGCAGTTCTTTCTTTATTATACCTGCAATATCTTCTTTTAAGGAAGACAACAGCTCATACTTCAGGGCGTCCTCGTCCAGACCAGACTTAATCAGGGCAGGTCCGGTATCCTGAGTTAGCTGCTCAGAGGTAGCAGCCTGTGGGCTGGGTTTCAGCTGCGTTTGGATAGTACGAGATTTTCCTTTTCCTGTCATGGTGAAGTTTGTCCTCAAGCACTTATTAATGTAACAAAGTCGAAACACTCAGTTTAAACCCGAAAAAGCACACTTAAATAACCATTTTTAAACAAAATCGGCAGGAGCCCCCAAACACACGTGTTACTCCATCGAGCGCTCAGCTCCTCCCCCCCACAATACAATGTTACCCAACCCCAATTTATGACTCCTGCTGTGTTCCATTGTTCCCGAAGTATAAATCAGGCAGGAATGTCTTTATACCGTGTACACAATGCAGTAAAACTACACGCTCAAAGAGCACAGAAAAAAAAAACAAAACTGCTCATCCTGGCTGCTACTGCAGCTCCTCGCTCTTCTCTCACAACTGTGTTTAAATAAAATCCATAAAAGTCCTGCTCACAGACTGATTGCCAGAGACAGGACATGTCCACATCAAGTATAACTCCAGACATCTCCACATTTACTCACGGACGGTTCGTTGGCGCGCGTGCATCTCGCAGTCAAAGGAGGAAAGATAAACTACAACCCCTGGCAAAAATTATGGAATCACCGGCCTCGGAGGATGTTCATTCAGTTGTTTAATTTTGTAGAAAAAAAGCAGATCACAGACATGACACAAAACTAAAGTCATTTCAAATGGCAACTTTCTGGCTTTAAGAAACACTATAAGAAATCAAGAAAAAAAAATTGTGGCAGTCAGTAATGGTTACTTTTTTAGACCAAGCAGAAGGAAAAAAATATGGAATCACTCAATTCTGAGGAAAAAATTATGGAATCACCCTGTAAATTTTCATCCCCAAAACTAACACCTGCATCAAATCAGATCTGCTCGTTAATCTGCATCTAAAAAGGAGTGATCACATCTTGGAGAGCTGTTGCACCAAGTGGACTGACATGAATCATGGCTCCAACACGAGAGATGTCAATTGAAACAAAGGAGAGGATTATCAAACTCTTAAAAGAGGGTAAATCATCACGCAATGTTGCAAAAGATGTTGGTTGTTCACAGTCAGCTGTGTCTAAACTCTGGACCAAATACAAACAACATAGGAAGGTTGTTAAAGGCAAACATACTGGTAGACCAAGGAAGACATCAAAGTGTCAAGACAGAAAACTTAAAGCAATATGTCTCAAAAATCGAAAATGCACAACAAAACAAATGAGGAACGAATGGGAGGAAACTGGAGTCAACGTCTGTGACCGAACTGTAAGAAACCGCCTAAAGGAAATGGGATTTACATACAGAAAAGCTAAACGAAAGCCATCATTAAACACCTAAACAGAAAAAAACAAGGTTACAATGGGCTAAGGAAAAGCAATCGTGGACTGTGGATGACTGGATGAAAGTCATATTCAGTGATGAATCTCGAATCTGCATTGGGCAAGGTGATGATGCTGGAACTTTTGTTTGGTGCCGTTCCAATGAGATTTATAAAGATGACTGCCTGAAGAGAACATGTAAATTTCCACAGTCATTGATGATATGGGGCTGCATGTGAGGTAAAGGTACTGGGGAGATGGCTGTCATTACATCATCAATAAATGCACAAGTTTACGTTGATATTTTGGACACTTTTCTTATCCCATCAATTGAAAGGATGTTTGGGGATGATGAAATCATTTTTCAAGATGATAATGCATCTTGCCATAGAGCAAAAACTGAAAACATTCCTTGCAAAAAGACACATAGGGTCAATGTCATGGCCTGCAAATAGTCTGGATCTTAATCCAATTGAAAATCTTTGGTGGAAGTTGAAGAAAATGGTCCATGACAAGGCTCCAACCTGCAAAGCTGATCTGGCAACAGCAATCAGAGAAAGTTGGAGCCAGATTGATGAAGAGTACTGTTTGTCACTCATTAAGTCCATGCCTCAGAGACTGCAAGCTGTTATAAAAGCCAGAGGTGGTGCAACAAAATACTAGTGATGTGTTGAAGCGTTCTTTGTTTTCATGATTCCATAATTTTTTCCTCAGAATTGAGTGATTCCTATTTTTTTCCCTCTGTTTGGTCTAAAAAAGTAACCGTTTATGGCCTGCCACAATTTTTTTTCCTGATTCTTATAGTGTTTCTTAAAGCCAGAAAGTTGCCATTTGAAATGACTTTAGTTTTGTGTCATGTCTGTGATCTGCTTTTCTTCTACAAAATTAAACAACTGAATGAACATCCTCTGAGGCCGGTGATTCCATAATTTTTGCCAGGGGTTGTAGAACAGAACTCAGAGCGCAGACCTGCAGCTCAGCACATGAACAAATATAAACTAGAAGAGAAATCAGAGTGCAGAGACCTGCAGGCTGCGTCCTCACCTCCTCTCTGCACCCTGCTGCGTGCACCTGACGCAGACATTCCTGCGTCGTCATGATGCCATAGGAAGCAACTCGAAGTGGGTCTGGTGTGAAAGGGGCTTTAAATGGACCAGAAGTAATCTGATTGAACAATCAGATCAAAATCACGCCATGTAAACAGCTCCATCTGATCAGAATAGCCCAATCCGATCAAAATTACGATCAGGTCAGAGGAGGTGGTGTAAGCCTGTTTCTAACCCGATCGGCTTCCATGTAAACGGCGTATGTCTGTTACGTCACATCACCACGTGACGCTTCTGCTCTGTGTTCACGGGAATGGCGCTGCCAAAACAGAGCTCGACTTTACAGGAGACAACGCTCCTCCTCCACGTATTAAAATAACTTAAAATAAGTGGAAAAGCTTGACGGACGTAAGTCGGCAGCACAGACTTGTGTCCGGAGTCAGCAGGTCAGTGGAGCAAATTAAAAACCGCTGGGAAGCAACGAGGGCTTTCTACAAGGAGAAGCTAAAAACGAGCAGAAGCTGCACGGCTCCAACCAGCTTCTCTTATCATGAATTAATGGAGAAATAATCGGAGGTCGACCGCTCTCCAAGGAGCACACTGGAGTAGAAGTTGGTTTTCCACCAGAGGAAAGTTCACCCAAGACAGCGGAAAGCCTGGAGGTAAGTCCTGATAAAATCATGCTAACGCATCATTCCTCTCCATCTTTTTTTTTTTTTTTTTTACGAGACGTATTTTGAGCCAAATGTGTGAATTTAGTTAATGTTGGGGATTCATGTTAAGTTATCCCATAAGTTTATTAGCACAGTAAAGTGCATGAACACAGTCTGTCATCGAGTTAACCAACACTCCTTATCCTTGTTCACTTTAGTGCATCACATTAATTACTGCTCTCGTATATACAGATGATGATGATGGAAACAACACGTCGGAGGAGATTGATGACAGCAGATCTCCACAATCTGAAGATGACAGAGGAGGCTCCAGACAAAAAAGTGAGTTTTTTAAAGAGTAATATGCTGCTAAATAAAACCACAGTGAGTTCTTGAAATTTCCTGTAGAGCTTGTTGAAAAAATAACGTTCAAAGTCATTGCATATTTATTTATTTATTTGGAGTGCTTTATTTTTAGAAATGGTAATATTACAAAGTTCCAGCAGAATATGACAGTTAATATCCTTTAGACAGTTGAGACACAAACATATTTTCATTTCAGTTTGTCCTGTTTTGGAGCTTTGTGAAATCAAAAGCTGTGTGGATGAGTGACGACATATTTGAATACAGAAGCAAGATGATTCTTTGGTATAATACATGACTGAGAGATCCACAAAGAGAAAAACAAACATTTTTTCTTTGCTAACTGAAATTATACATTCTTTCTAGAATAAAAGCCATCATCTGGTTATGCCAAGCTCCTGGGTGATCGGTCAGCCAGCAGAGGTCCTTCCTGGACAACATACAACAGCAGCATGAGATTAATCTGGAAAGAGAAGAGAGGCTTCTTCCAGGTTATGGAAGAAAGGTACCTGCTCAACTGGAAGCATTAGGGCAACTGTTTGATGGTCTTCTGGCTCTCCTTCCTCAATCCTACTCATGAGCTCCGCATTTACATGAACAAAGTTAGTCTGAGACCGCCCTGAGACAAGCCCGAAAATGACCACTCGTCCCGAGTGTTACTTCTAATACAGCTGTGTTTTCTAAACTGCAGCAGCCAGTATGCTCAGAATGACCAGTACATGTTTAGAAGGGACATAGAAGAGTGTAAAATTTCTAATTTTGATATTTTAAGGAAAAAACATTATATCAAACTACCTACATACAGTCTGGAATCACCACATATTTAGTATCTTAAACTTTCTGTTGTGGATGTTCCCTGATAATCTTTAAAGCATTTAAGACCTCTAGATACTGCTGTCTGCCAAAGATACAAGGTTTGTTTTGTGTTTTTCACTTTAAATGCATATTCCATTGATAACAGTAGGACCGAAAATAAAAATTTCATATTTGGAAAATGTTCATTTTCTTTCGATGTGTGGTAATACGTTGACCCACTTATTTTAGTCATTTTCTCTTAAAATATCAAAATAGAAATTTTACACTTTTCTTTGATCCTCCCAAAGATGTACTAGTCATTTTCAACATGTTCAAAACCTTGGAAAATCTCTAGCTGCTGCTGTTTAGAAAATGCAGCTGTATTTGAAGTAACACTTGGGATAAAAAAGGGGCGTGGGCATTTTGGGCTGTTTGTCCTGGATAGAGATTTTGGCACATATCTCAAGTTGTTCGTTGGGGTCATATTAGTCTGGAACAGATGAGTTAACCTCTCCTAAATGATGTGCACACACGTCTCAGCTATGTCCTCTACTAAGTCCACTGTTTCATCACCAATCACAGCGAACCATCCGACCCAAGTTCCCACCTGCCACATCGGCACACTCAAAATAATCAAAATAACAGTGGAAACTTTGACTACAGCACACAGCATGCAGAAATTGAATATAAGAAACTGGTCCTGATGTTTAGTTTCTTCAATTTTTTTCTGGAAGGATGTTATTGTGCTGACAAAAAGAGCCACCTTTAGGGTTTGGTTTTATGATCTGACTTCACAGTAATGCCAGTTTAAGAAGTCATGCCAAGCTCTGATGTAAGTGGGGAAAAAAAAAGTTTTTAGAACTATATTTTATTTTTAACCAGATTGTTGTGGTCCTGCCAGGTTTTTATTTTATATATGTGTACGGAAGAAAGTTGTATTCACTTTAATAAAAAAAGAGAAATTGTATTTGTCAGATTTTATTTTATTTTTTTTAATGGAGATGGTCATTTCATAGAGGGAAGTCATTGAACATGTACTCCTTCAATGCCATCGTTGTTCTGCTACCACCAGAACGGCTCTGCATCGAGACTTGTGGTCCAGGCTGAGGAAAGATGCCATCAAAGTGACCAGTGTTCTCCAACCAGTTATGTTGTTCCTCTCATTTGACAGAAATTATGAAGTGCAAAGCAGGTTGCTATCACAACTGGTGTAAAAGTGAAGTGAAAATCTCTTCAGTATCACCCTCCACCTCGACTTCAAAACCCTAAAGTGTTTTCTACTGTTACACAGAGTGAGCTGAGGTTCACATTAACAGAATTTAGAATTTATGAAGCCTTTCAGCAACCAGTCCAGGTGTGGATCTGCAGAGTCACCACTTATTTGTAGTCATACATCTTCTCCCTCAGTGTTTTTCACACCCTAAAACAGAAAATGGTTATGTATTTTAAAATTCTGATGTTTAATGAGTAATTGTATACTTAAGAATAAATCAGGGGGGAAAAAAAGCACAGGGTGTAGTGGATATGACTTTTTTTTTTTTCTCTTAAAAATTTGAAAGGTAGGTTTGGCAGGAGATGAGTTCTCAAAAAGGTCTGAATGGCACAAAACATTGGAATCTTGGGCGTTTCCAGGCATTTTGCAACTGATGCTCCAAAATCTAAAAGCAAACAACTGTTGAATAAAGTAAGTAGGAAATGTAAAAAGACCCCACACACAAAGTTTGTTTCATTTATTCATGCAACTGCTTTATTGTCATATTTTGAAATAGTTCATTGTTTAAAATAAATCGTGAGATTTCATAGTGGGGTCTACCTAAAAGCCACAGAAAAAGTTAGCAGAAATCATAAAAGTGGTAGCTGTGATGTTATTGATGGTGGGTCAGAGAAAACGACAGAAGTTCATGTGGCTGAGACCCGTCAGTTATTTGAGGGATATGATGTGTTTCCTCAAAGCTCTGTCTGATCTCCAAGGCTTCATTTTCATTTGGCTCATAAATCAGCTGTTTAATCCCTTGGTCTTTTCATTCCCAGCTAACAATGGAACGTTGCCTGAACGTTACATCAAAGTGGCAGTAACGTTGCATCACAACGTTGTAGGAACGTTCATTTGTAGACTCTCCAGGACATTCCAGGGATGTTGCCAAGAACGTTGCCAACCAACCAACCTAGAATGTTCTCAGGAGGTTGTGACACAACATTGCTGCAACGTTGTTGCAATGTCCCCCAACACGAAGGAACACTGTGAACATTGCATGAGTCTGTAAATTGCAAGTTTATTACTTTAGAAGTATTATTACAATAGCAATGCATCAAGCCATGGACAAGTTCTCAGTAACTTGATTAGTTGTCATCCGCCCTCCAGTATTATTACAATTACAATAGCATTAAGCCAGGGATCAGTTCTCATCCGTGATGTGTGACCCATGACTAAGGTTCAAAGATTTTGTTGTTATTTTCACTGTGCAATTGTATACACTAGAAAACGAAATTTCTTTTCTCAATCAGTGACTTCAGTGCAATAAAACTTCAATAGAATAATTTACCTTACATAAATAAATAAACACATAAAATAATACAGTCATAGAAACAGGTAAAATACACTCCAATCTCTCAGGTACTAAGCTAGGTAACATCATCCAGTATTATTACTGTTACAATAGCATTAAGCCATGGATAAGTTCTCAGTATAAAATGAACTAGAAGGGTCAACGTTAAACAAAAACTGAAGATGTCTCCACCGCCCACCCTTTAAAGCAGCAACATCAGTCCCGGATCCAGACCGGTTTGGACCGATGTAGTTGCATCAGTCAGATTTTTTTTACGCATTGTTCGTCATCGGTTAAAAAACAAAAACAAAAAAAAAAACTCAAATAATCCTGAATAGTGCCGAACGTGTCCCCATGGTGAACACAGCTTTTGATTTGTTCCCACAATGGTGGGGTGGATCACAAAGGTGGATCAAAACAAACATAGTGTCCAGTCGAGTTGATGATCATGGCATCCAGGAAAAAAGTTGTGCAAGGAAAATTGGGCACTTATTTCATGTCTCCCCCGCACCTTACAGAGGGGGAGGCATAAGTTCTCAGTATAAAATGAATCACTTCTCATCTGACGGCACTGCCGTCCATGGCGTCATCATTCACTACATAATGGTCCATGGCATCGGCATCCACATCGTCGCCCATGGCTTCATCCACCCCAGCATCTGAGTCAGCATTAACACCAGTACCAATTCTTTCATCCTCCTTCTTTGCCTAAAAAACAAAGAAAATCATTCATAAAAATACTATACAATAACTTCTATAGTGCCAGTCCCCTCAGCACAGTGAAGTTCAAGGGCGCTCAACCAGTCCATGTATTAATATGCAGAATCCTTAATTCAATATCTCAATTTTTACAATTCATATTTTAATTTTTCAGAGGATACTATTCAATGGTTTCAATCCTATCTTTCGAACAGAAAGCAGCGTGTTGTTGTGGATGGTGGCACATCCTCGTATCTCCCTAGTTATGTTGGTCTTCCACAAGGCTCAATATTAGCCCCTCTATTATTCTTTCTGTATAGAAATGATCTCCCCGATGTGTGCTCTGAACTAAATATGCAAATGTATGCACATGATGCAGGAATCTTGACCCAGGGAAAGAGTGACAAAATATCTGTAAACCTCACAAATGCACTATGTAAAATACACAAATGACTACATAAAAATTGTCTTCTGCTGAACACCACAAAACTGTATGTATGATGTTCACCAAAAGACCAATTAAGATAGCCAGATCCCATGTTTTCTTGGAAGGGGAAGAACTGTGCTTGTGAACCAATTCAAATATCTCTGAGTGATATTAGACCCAAATCTTACATTCAAAAAACATATCAAAAAGGTAAATCTCACTGTAAAGTTCAATCGATCTAATTTTAAACAGATAAGACCGTTTATTACAATAGATGCGGCCAAATCTTACTTACACTTCATGTCACATATAGAGTATTGCATTACAACATGGTCCTTTGCAGGAACAACTGTACTGAAACCAGTAGAACAACTGTACAAAAAAGCCATAAAAATATTGGACCAAAAAACAAAAAACAAAAAAAAAAAACAATTTCTCATCACCGTCCAATCTTAGAAAAATATAAGCTTTTAAGTTTTGAGAATTTCATGCTATTTAAAATGTGTTGTGCTGTGTACAGGTCCCTACACAATTTGGTCCCACTCCCTCTGAGGAACTATATTAACAGGAAAAGTAACAATGAAATTAACACCAGATCCTCCGCTAGGTGTGATTGCGAGATCAAATTTTGAAAAACTGTCTTTGCTCAAAATTTACTCTCTATTAGCACATGGAATACTCTGCCAACGACAATCAGGTTCAGCCCCACATTTGCTTTATTCAAGACACAGCTTAAAACATGGCTGAAAGATAACCAAACCTGTAATCATTACGAGTTAAAGACATGCGAAAGCAATATACTTTCATGTACACGCACACAACAACACATAGGTAAGCTTACGCACACCAGCACTTTAAAGAGATACTGCAGCTGTATCGAGCACTTTACTATCGCGACAAAGCACTTTAATTCAGCATCTTATAATAAAACTGACTGTACCTGTACATACCTACAACTGAATTCTACCTCAGTACTTTCCTGCACTTTATATTGAGACAACAGCATTTTAACCTCCATCTTGACCGGAACAGATAACTCCTCCTTTATATGGCTCTGGGTTATATTAAAATATGACAGTGTATTATATTGTAAATGATCAATGTTTTTATGCTTGTTAAATGCTCTGTGTTTTATATTTTATGTCTGGAGACTACGGATGGAAATTAGTATTATGCTAAAACTGGCATATTTATGTTAAAGTGTGTGCCCTATATATATATATGTATATATATGTATATATATGTATATGTGTGTATATATGTGTGTGTGTGTACACAAGGGCGGTCAATAAAGTATAGGTCCTTTTTATTTTTTTCAAAAACTATATGGATTTCATTCATATGTTTTTACGTCAGACATGCTTGAACCCTCGTGCGCATGCGTGAGTTTTTCCACGCCTGTCGGTGACATCATCCGCCTGTGAGCACTCCTTGTGGGAGGAGTCGTCCAGCCCCTCGTCGGAATTCCTTTGTCTGAGAAGTTGCTGAGAGACTGGCGCTTTGATCAAAATTTTTTCTAAACCTGTGAGGCACATCGAAGTGGACACGGTTCGAAAAATTAAGCTGGTTTTCGGTGAAAATTTTAACGGCTGATGAGAGATTTTGAGGTGATACTGTCGCTTTAAGGACTTCCCACGGAGTGGGACATCGCGCAGCGCTCCCAGGCACCGTCGTCAAGCTGAAAACCTCCACATTTCAGGCTCTATTGATCCAGGACGTCGTGAGAGAACAGAGAAGTTTCAGAAGAAGTCGGTTTCAGCATTTTATCCGGATATTCCACTGTTAAAGGAGATTTTTTTAATGACCCGTCCGCACGTCGGGATGCAGCCGGCGCGGTGCGGCGGCAAAGGAAAAACACCTCTGTGTTGATAACCATTTGTAAAATCCAGGCGGCTTTTGATGGCTTTCAGTGGAGTGAGTATATGAGAAATTGTTTAACAACTGGGCATGTTCCAACTTGTCCTTAAGGCTTCCAACAGAGGTGTTTTTCCTGTGGCGGAGCATCGCGGCGGCTGCGAGCCAACGCTGCAATCCGTCCGCACGTCTTTCATTAAAAAAAATCTCCTTTAACAGTGGAATATCCGGATAAAATGCTGAAACCGACTTCTTCTGAAACTTCTGTTTTCTCACGACGTCTTGGATCAATAGAGCCTGAAATGTGGAGGTTTTCAGCTTGAAACAGGCTGACGACGGCGCCTGGGAGCGCTGCGCCACGTCCCGCTCCGTGGGAAGTCCTTAAAGCGACAGTATCACCTCAAAATCTCTCATCAGCCGTTAAAATTTTCACCGAAAACCAGCTTAATTTTTCGAACCGTGTCCACTTCGATGTGCCTCACAGGTTTAATAAAAATTTTGATCAAAGCGCCAGTCTCTCAGCAACTTCTCAGACAAAGGAATTCCGACAAGGGGCTGGACGACTCCTCCCACAAGGAGTGCTCACAGGCGAATGACGTCACCGACAGGCGTGGAAAAACTCACGCATGTGCACAAGGGTTCAAGCATGTCTGACGTAAAAACATATGAATGAAATCCATTAAGTTTTTGAAAAAAATAAAAAGGACCTATACTTTACTGACAGACCTCGTATATATACTGTCTATAAACAATTGTACGTTCATTAATATGCACTGTCCCTGTCAAATAAACCAATAATGAGTGAATGAATTCCAATTGTCAACACAGCCGAGTGACAGTTACACTATGGAGGGAAGGTGAGCCCACACAGATAGGTTTTAAGATGTTTGCGGAAAGAGAATACAGAATGTGAGGAACGGATTGAGAGAGAGAGCGATTGCTCCAAAGAGCTGGGGTGCATGTGAGCCGGTCACGGTCTTTACTCTTGAAACAGTCAACACTGGACCGGGATTCGATTGAAGGGAATGACTAGGTGTGGCCATGGTGCTAGTACAAGTCACCTGTGAGTTGCTGATGCCATAAAAGTTTAACTACTTACCCTCTTTGCTGCATGGCACAGTGTTTCAGTTAACGCATCATCGATAGCATCTGGTAAAATTTCCATCTTGTTGCTGAAGGCTTCTGTCACAAAAACAAAATAAAAAACGGTCTTGTATTTTCCTCTTTTTTAACTGGAGAAATGATAAAATTCTTTTTAATTGCTAACTAAAATTAAATGATGCAGTGAGACACCTTGATAACTTACTCTTCAAAACTCTAGAGAGTGAGAGGCTGCAGGGCTTTCTTCCCTTTCCATCCTTTGAGGCTGACGCCAGCCCACAACCGCCACATCCCAATTTCGCCGAGCATCGTCCTGGCAAAGGAGTTCAGCATTGATACAGATAGCTGTTTCAGCAGATTCACCTATGACAGAGTAAAAGAAGTATGTGTGCAATGGCAATATGCAACTTTTATGAAAAAACCACTTCTGCAAAAGTGTTAGGAACAATAATTTACCACTGTCCTCCTAAACTCCTGGTCCTCCAGCATTTTGCTCAATTGGTCCAGCTCCTCCGTTGTTTTAAGTCTGGCCTGCATTATCTCCAATGCAGTCAGATTCTTCAGCAGCCTGATTCCTCCACAGTAGTTGTAGTATGCGGTCTACCTTTGACTCCAGTCTGTCGAGTCGTTGCTGCGTACAATCTGTTACAAAGTTGCTTCAAGTTTAGTATACATGAAACAGCTCCAATGCTGCTGAAAGCAGGAACACGTATATAAACACAACAGAACTACTCGATCAGTTAATAGGCCTCTCATGCAATGAAATTTGATGACATGGTTGTATAAATACATTATTAAGATGGCATCGAGCTGGCAGCTCGGTTATAGAAATGAGTTTGTAGAGGGGCAGCTGGCTCTTATTAACAAATTCCATAAAAACCTGAAACATATCTGTGCCTCTCTTGTGGCCTTTCAAAGGTAAAATGCTCAGTAGTTCTTTTACATTCATGTTGTCAAAAAACATTCTAATAAAAACACATAGCCGAGCCACGTCCACAGTATCAGTGGATTCATCGAATTGCAGAGAAAAACACTCACATATGTGGTCTATTAGATAATAAACCGACCCTTTTATTTTTTTTTTTAACCATATGGATTTGAATGACGTGTGATTACACCAATCATGCTTGAACCCTCGTGCGCATGCGTGAGTTTTTTCACACGTGTCGGTGACGTCATTTCCCTGTGGGCAGGCCTTGAGTGAGATGTGGTCCCACCCTCTCGGCTGAATTCCTTTGTTTCACACGCTGCTCGAGACGGTGCGCATTGCTTTATCAACATTTTTTCTGGACCTGTGAGGAATATCCAAGTGGACACTATTCGAGAAATTAAGATGGTTTTCGGTGAAAAGTTTAACAGCTGATGAGAGATTATGGGGTGTTTCTGTCGGTGTAAGGACTTCCCACGGAGCGGGACGTCCTGCAGCGCTTCCAGGCGCCGTCGTCGGCCTGTTTCAACCTGAAAACATCCTAATTTAAGGCTTAATTCACCCAGGACGTCGTGAGAGAACAGAGAAGATTCAGAAGAGGCCGGTATGAGGACTTTATGCGGACATTCCACTGTTTAAGGACATTTTTTAATGAAAGACGTCCGCGCAAATTCGCCGAGTCATTTCCGTGACGACTCGGCGAATCTGTGTGCGCCGCGACAGGAAAAACACCTCCGTGTTGAAAACCATTTGTAAAATTCAGGCGGCTTTTGATGGCTTTCAACAAGTGAGTAACTGAGAAATTGTTTAACAGCTTGAGCATGTTCCAGCTTGCCCGTTAAGGTTTCCAACGGAGGTGTTTTTCCTGTCGCGACCCCCCGCGGTCGGGTCCGGCCCGACACGCGACTCTGCCCACACGTTCTTTCATTACAAAATGTCCGTTAACAATGGAATGTCCGAATAAACTCCTCATGCCGACTTCTTCTGAAAGTTCTCTGTTCTCTGACGACTTCCTGGATCAACAGAGCCTGAAATGTGGAAGTTTTCAACTTGAAACGGCGAGATGCTGCTGCCTCGAAGCGCAGATCGCCATCAGGCGCCGTGGGCCGTCCTTAAAGCGACAGTTACAGACCAAAATCTCTCATCAGCCGTTAAAATTTTTACGGAAAACCAGCTGAATTTATCGAATGGTGTCCACTCAGTTGTGCCTTACAGTTTTGAAAAAATTTTTATCAAACAAAGCAGCAGTCTGAGCCATTCCTAAACAATGAAAAAACGACGAGAGGGTGGGCCACTCCTCACTCAAAGACTGCCCACAGGCGAATGACGTAACCGACAGACGTGAAAAAACTCTCGCATGCCCACGAGGGTTCAAGCATGTCTGATGTAATCACACGTGATTCAAATCCATATGGTTTTTGAAAAAAATAATAAGGTCGGATACTTTTCTAATAGACCTCGTACCTCAATATCATTCCTCAGTTGCCGATCAATATCTTCCGCCATTAACTTGCATCGTCGTGCAACAGACTTTCTTGAGAGCTGCACATCCTGCAGACACGATCTCCTTCTGATTTTTTATAATTGGCAAAAAGCACATCTGCAGCTTCCATGAAAGCTTCTTTCACAATTTCACCATCCTTGAATGATTTCTTTCTTTTTGCCAGAACACGGCTGGCACGATAAGAAGCTGTGGTTGCAGCCTTACTGGTGGTATTTGTCCGGGGGAAAACGGCCTGTTGTGCTGCAAGCCGGCTTTTAGCCGGGAAGCTAGCATCGTAGCTCTTGTGGATCGTCTTAAAACACCGCTCCAAATTCCCTTTCTTCGGTAATGCCACGTTTGCATTGCAGATAAGGCAGATGGATTTGCCATTTGAATAAACGAAAAAATAATCTTCCTCCCTCTCTGAATGAAAATGATAAGTTTGGGATCTTTTTCCTCTGCCATTATACGCTCGCGTCACTCCACTGTAGCTCCTCACGACCTCTTGACCCTGCGCATGCGCAGATAGAATGAACCGCGGGAGTCCCCCCCCACCATGCGATCGACCGGTCAATCCGGACTAGACTATCATCGGGACGGTAGGCCTACTAAAGTATCCCTGAGAATGAAAACTTTCGGAAAATTAAGCACGTTATAAAATATAAGTGTTAAGAAAGAAAATACAGGAATCACTTTATTTAAATCTACAACAATACCAATTCAGCAGCCTTATCAATCAATATATAGATTGATAAGGCTGGTGAATTATGTAGTTAATAGAACGTCCCCTCAACGTAAGTACAACATTCCAAAGAAACGTCCAAAAACTGTAACAAGTAAATGTTCCTGATGGAAGTTGCCAGTAGGTGGACAGAACGTTCCCAATTGTGCAACGAAAATGTAACCTCCCAGCAACGTTGCAAGGACGTTCTGTGTTAGCTGGGTTGCTTTACAAAACATGGACACGTATGTAACCGTGCTCTGTGCTACACTGCGTAAAAACTCATTCCGCCGCGCTCGTCTCTTTCTGAAAAAGTCCTGAGGAAGAAATATGTTCCTCTGATGCTGCAGTTTCAAAAGAAACGTGCAAAAAATAACAGTAATCTTGATTACTCCATTGCTTATATGGACAGGCTTCCGGGTACAACTCATTTGCGTATGTCACAAACGGCAGACGTCACAACGCAAAGCATTATGGGATTGCTCTACTGACTGAATCAGATCGTAATCACGGTGCATGTAAGCACACGCAGCAAGCGGATCATTTTAGGGCACGTATGTAAACAGGACAATCCAATCGGATAGAATTCAATCAGATCAGAAATAAAGTATCCATGTAAACGTGGCTAGTGATCGGCAGTTTGAGCCTATGAGAATGTTCAGTTTTTTAAAAAGTGGTGCAGAAGCTTCTGTTGAAATAGAAAAAGTTGCCAGTCTTAAACGTTTCAGCAGTGTGTAAGTTTTAAGGAGATTGGACGGGTATGTGTTTGCCCAAATTATGTTACCATAAATCAAATATGGATAAATCAAAGAATAATACAGGGTCAATGGACAAGCTTTATCTACAAAATGTCTGAGTTTGCTGATGATTCCAAATGATCTTACTGTCTTTTTGTGGATAAAACTAATGTGTTGTTTCTGGTTCAAATTCTCATCTACTACAATGCCTAAAAATTTGACATGGGATACATGGGATAAATTTCATTTCCTTCAACTGAAACTCTAGTATAGAGTTTGAGCAGTGCAAGCTGACATGGGTTTATGTTCATCTACCCATCTGTAAAAGCAGTCTTTTTTACTGTAAAGCACTTTGGTATTTCTGTCCTTCTCCCTAATCAACAGAAGCGTCTGCACCACTTTTTAAAAAACTGAACATTTTCACAGTATATAATATAAATATTCATCAGATGTCTGTTTATTTACAAAAACATGTTCTCACCTTTATGTTTACATCAGCATTTAGAAATTTGTTCATATTAAAGTCACAGATTCATTCATATAACGCCAAACAGAATAGTCATCTTCACTTTCCTTTCTATAAAACTAAGCATGGTCTGTTTTCCATCAGATATTGTCGTACAAATATGGAATGATAAAAGAAATGTAACAGAGAGCTCATCATCATTGCAAACTTTTAAAAGAAAACTGCCTTTACATTTAATTCATGAAGCTTAGTTTTGTTTTGTAAGTCTTAAATTTGTTCAATTTTTTGGTCATTTTTTTTATTTGTATGCATGCATAACACTTCTGACTTTGAGAAAGTCAGAATGCAAGCTTGAGCAGAAAGCTCAAACTGCCGGTCACTCTGGTACCGCCACATTCCAATCTAATGGCTGCACTTACATAAGAAACATAAGAACAGATACATAAGAAAAGGTGGCCTAATGAGTTGTAAATTACCCCAGCAGTGCCATTTGGCACCTGCCGGTCAGAATAGGAGGCGGGAGAGAAGGCTGGGTCTTGTAGTGACACATACATACATACATAGATTGCCTTATATATATATAGATATGGATCTTCATTCATTTTTTTAATTTTCTGTGCTAGCTTATTCAAATTAAGGAGCCCAGTGGAGGATCATCTTCTTGTCCTTTTATAAGATGTACGGTACACCTGAAAAGACAGAGTGCATATGTTTAGTTCACTTGTAAAATCTCATTTTGACAAAATAAGAAACCCTGTTAAGAGTCCAGTGAGACATTATTCCCAATGTTCACCTAACTTTGTTTGGAGGTTTGAGATGCTTCTTGTTTTTTCTTTTTCATCATTGCTTTGTATGTTTTTCCACTACATTTTGCCTTGATATAACCATAAATGCCGATGTGGTATTAAATCACAACCTACTATTACTACTACTACTGCTGCTGTTGGTGGACAGCTATGTCTTAGGGCCCCTTCACAAATAGTGCAAAGTTTGGTCAATTATGGCGAAACAGCGCAAAACAGTTCGAAATTAGCACACCACGAAACAGTGTGCCGACAGGCAGGCGTGCACGATCCCAGTGCGAGAATTTGTGCACGCGCTGGTGTCTTTCAAGAACAGAGTGCCAGGTGCAGCACATCGTGCCACTTATGTGGAAGAAGTAAAAAAAAAACCAGCTGTACCTGTTGGACCACATCGCACCGCTTATGTGGGGGAGAAGAAAAAAAAAGGAAAGAAAACAGAACATACCATGCACAAGATTCATACCTGCACTTTACTGATTGCCAGCCTGACACTTTACCAAGTGAGCTACCATTGTCAAGGTGCTGAAAACTGCCTAACATCAGGAAGCACATGGATGTATTTAAAAAAAACGCACCATATACGAGGTCTCTTAGATAATAAACCGACCCTTTTATTTATTTTTTTAACTATATGGATTTGAATGACATGCGATTACACCAATCATGCTTGAACCCTCGTGCGCATGCGTGAGTTTTTTCACGCGTGTCGGTGATGTCATTTCCTGTGGGCAGGCCTTGAGTGAGATGTGGTCCCGCTCTCTCGGCTGAATTCCTTTGTTTCACACGCTGCTCGAGACGGCGCGCGTTGCTTTATCAAAATTTTTTCTGGACTTGTGAGGAATATCCGAGTGGACACTATTCGAGAAATTAAGCTGGTTTTCTGTGAAAAGTTTAACGGCTGATGAGAGATTATGGGGTGTTTCTGTCGGTGTAAGGACTTCCCACGGAGCGGGACGCCTGCAGCGCTTCCAGGCGCTGTCGTCGGCCTGTTTGAGCTGAAAAACATCCTAATTTAAGGCTTAATTCACCCAGGACATCGTGAGGAAAAACAGAGAAGATTCAGAAGAGGCCGGCATGAGGAATTTATGCGGACATTCCACTGTTTAAGGACATTTTTTTTAATGAAAGACGTACGCGCAAATTCGCCAAGTCGTTTCCGTGACGACTCGGCAAATCTGTGTGCGCCGCAACAGAAAAAACACCTCCGTGTTGAAAACCATTTGTAGAATTCAGGCGGCTTTTAATGGCTTTCAACAAGTGAGTAACTGAGAAATTGTTTAACAGCTTGGGCATGTTCCAACTTGCCCGTTAAGATTTCCAACGGAGGTGTTTTTCCTGCCGCGACCCCCCACGGTCGGGTCCAGCCCGACATGCGACTCTGCCCGCACGTTCTTTCATTACAAAATGACCATTAACAATGGAATGTCCGAATAAACTCCTCATGCCGACTTCTTCTGAAAGTTCTCTGTTCTCTGACGACTTACTGCGTCAACAGAGCCTGAAATGTGAAAGTTTTCAACTTGAAACGGCGAGACGCTGCCGCCTCGAAGCGCAGATCGCCGTCAGGCGCCGTGGACCATCCTTAAAGCGACACTACCAGACCAAAATCTCTCATCAGCCGTTAAAATATTTACCGAAAACCAGCTGAATTTATTGAATGGTGTCCACTCAGTTGTGCCTTACAGTTTTGAAAAAATTTTTATCAAACAAAGCAACAGTCTCTGAGCCATTCCTAAACAATGAAAAAAATCGACGAGCGGGTGGACGACTCCTCACTCAAAGACTGCCCACAGGCGAATGACGTAACCGACAGGCGTGAAAAAACTCTCGCATGCCCACGAGGGTTCAAGCATGTCTGATGTAATCACACGTGATTCAAATCCATATGGTTTTTGAAAAAATAATAAGGTCGGATACTTTTCTAATAGACCTCGTACAAACATTGTATTAAATCCCTTTTATCAAGCGGACAATACAAGTATGATCCATCTGTTCCTCTGTAGATGACCCATGGTCACTGACAAACAGTCATGAAATGACATGAATGAGAAGCAGTTCACTCATCTCATTCATGTCCACATCTTCTGATGCGTTTCCAGTCAGCCGCACGTGTCCTGCCGACATGCATGTCTTGTGGATAGCGCACCACAGGACACTACGTCATGTGGAACAGAGCTCATGTGGGTGACGAGTGCGCTCGCTTACTCTCGCCACAGTGATGTTTTTATTTATGTCCACTTGATGACAGCAAACAGATACATGCGCATCATAGTGGTCAGTTGTTAGTCCATGTCCGTCCAAACACAGTACTGTCCAGCTGGGATGTCCAAAATGACAGATCTCCACAGCTGCTTCTGTCATAGCTACACCTTCTGTTAGTTTTTAGCACACACACCAAAGCCACACTCATTCATTTAATTTCCATTTATTTGTACAAGGACAGCATACAATTACATTATGCTCATCAAGCAGAGATGTTTGTACCAGATTGTTGGCTGCAACAGCTAATTTCCATCTGTAGTCCTTGAGGGTCGGGTGATACACATAGGGCTATAAATACATCACAAACAAACCTACAAAATATATAATACTAAATTCATAAAATATATAATATTAAATTAATTCTTACATCATTTATTTCTAAAATACTGTGCCATATCAAAACGTTTAAAACAACCATTCATAATTCATCCCTGTCACTCATAACATGTAGCATCAAAACATCAAAATTGTCAAGACATTCATAAATTCATCTAAACCTCTCAATTACTGTACAGTATCAAAACACTTGTAAAAGATATTCACCCTTCATACAGTTCATCTCTCAATTTCTATATAGAATCAGAATACTTATTACACATGTTCAGTGTTACCTTTAGCAATGCTATATATTTAGTGCCTACATCTTTGGTTTTGAAGAAGCCATGATTTTACCTTTACAGAAAATGTCTTAAAGTCTGGTTGTGTTTTTATTTCTTCTGATAATATATTCAACTTCTTTGTGGCTCTGTAAGAAAATGTCGATTGTGCAAATGCAGTCTTACATTTGGGAATGGTACACTGCCTCCGAGTGGTTGCTCTTGTTACCCTTGTTGTATCAGAGGACAGGTGAATGAAGTTCTTGAGAGGTGGCGGAGCTTGATTATAAACTATTTTGTATACCATTTGAACCTCATGGAAAAAGATAAAATTTTCAAAGCTGAGCATAGCATATTTGCTCAAAATATGACAATGGTGATATTGAATACTTTTTTGATCAAGGATTTTAAGAGCCCTTTTATACAGGGACTCCAAAGGTCTTAACGTTGTTAGATTTGCTTGAGCCCAACTTGTTATACAGTAAGTAAAATGAGGTATTATCATTGCATTTAGAAAGCATTTTGCAGCCTCTGTTGTTAAAGTATTTCCTATGCTTTTAAAAGTAACTAAATTAAATTTCAAAGTGTTTGAGATCTTTTTTATATGCTTCTTAAAACTGAGAGTTGAATCTAATGTAAGCCCTAAATATTTGAACTCAGTTACATTTTTTATAATTTGATCATTGATAATAATATTTGGATATACTGTTGTTTTATTCTTGATAGTGAAATACATGGCTGCTGTTTTTTCCAAGTTTAATGTTAGACAGGATTCCTGAAGCCAGGTAGAAACTCTTCCCATGGCTATAGTTAGTTTGTTCACAACCTCAGTCATATTTGTTCCGTGTGTGTACACTACTGTATCATCCACGTACATTTGTATGCTCACATTGTCACATACTGAAGGCAAATCATCTATATATAAAGAAAATAATGCCGGGCCTTAATGCACTCGTGGGGCACTTAGCAAATTTCACTGCCAACACAACAATGGTTGTCTGCAGTCTGTTGTGCCAAGAGTGCAACTGGCCACACATTTTCTATTGCCATGCGAGCAGTGTTAGATGTTCATGCCTGTCACTTGGAATCTGGCCGACACCTGCCGCAAGAGGGTTCGATGGGCTCGCATAGTGCACACTCTGTCTTTCAGCTGCTGGTGTGCGCAAATAGTCGTAGCGACAGGTGTACAAGGCATTAGAAGCAGCTACAAAATGACACGGTTTGCATATGATTCCTGCTTCGTGCGCACTTAATGTGCAATTCGACCAAAATGTGTGAAGGGGCCCTAAACATTGTACTCTTTGGAGGATGGCTCTTTCTGAAAAGTTTCCTTTTTTATGTGGCAGGTTTTTCATAGCATTCAGATGACTTCATTTCCTTCAATGATGCTGTTTGTCATTCATCTCATCCCTCAGAGCTTCCAGGTCTTTCTCGGGCTCTATTCAGCTCCCTTCTCTTTAGTGACCATATCCTTCTTCATGATCAGCTCTTTGCAAGAACTGTGGTCCTTTGAAACATTCCGTTTCTCAATGAGTTTCTTTGCTGCTGCCATCTCATTTCAGAGTGAAGACCTTCCCATTTCCATCCATTAGCTAAAGCTGTTGTTCACAGTAGTTAGGTCCTTCTGGAAGAAATCCTTTTCTTTCTTCTGTACTTTCATTAAATTCTCCCTGGTCTTCATTTGTTGAGTGAAACTATTTCATAGCATGCAACACATTCAGGGCCTCTTCACACATAACATGAAATATGCAGAAACATGGAAGAAAATCTGCAAATCAAACACAAAATGGGTAACCATGAACCATTGTGCACGTCCACAAACACAATGTGAGCAGCTGGGACATGTTGCACCACATTGCGTCGCTGATGTGGAGAAAAATAAAATAAAAACCATCTGTATAATTAATGAATATCACTGGGTTGATATAAATAATACATGAAAGGGGACGCAATACAGAACCCTGCGGTTAAATACTCTGGTTGAATAAAAAAAGAAATGCCACTCACGGGATTCGAACGTGCAATTTACAAAAGCTCTGATTACCAGATGGAAATTTTACCACTGCACTACAGTCACTGTATTATAACAACAGCGTAAAATGGGTAAAATCAACAGAGATAAATTATTTGTTTTTAAAAAAGCGCCATAATACCTGACAAAACAGCATTTGTACGGTGTATTTTTGGTGATACGTGACTGAAAGTGGTGTATTTGTGGCACTGTTGGCTTGTCATATTGTCATAGTCCTGCGGCGCACTTGTTCTGTTGGACATACATGACATTCAGATTGCCTGCTGCGTGATCTGACGGCCCGTTTCACATGGAGCAGCCTATTTTTGTGCTGACAGCACAAATGGCCACACATTTTCCAAGTGTCAAGTGAGTGGTGTTGGATGTTCATGTGTTTCACCTGGAAATTTGGTCGACATCTGCTGTAAGAGGGATAGAATGGGCTCTCACAGGGCACTCTGTCTTTCAGCCGCTGGTGTGCGTGAATAACTGTGTACGAGGCATTAGAGGTAGCTCCGATTTTTCACAAATGGCATGCAATTCCTCCTTCGTGTGCTAGTCGGCTTCAATCATGTTATGTGTGAAGGGGCCCTCAGGAATGTCTCGGTGAGAAAGATGGCTTTCTTTTGGCTTTCACTGACTGCATGCTTCTTCTCAGTCAGCAGGGTCAAAGTGTCCTGGCTGAGACTTCTGTATTTGTTATTTGACAAAGTCAGTATAAGTTGTATATTTGAGGTGAACAGTGTTGGAGATTAGTCACTTTGTGTATCTGGCCCCATTCTTACAGGACTAAATGTAACTGAACAAATGATGAGTGTCAAATTGTCATTTTAATTCTTGGGCACAAATTCTTTGCAGTCGGCAATGGCCTGAAATCGAATCTGAAAAATATCAGCCAACAGTAGTTTGGCTTCCGCCGTAGCAGTTTTCAATTCCTATTTGTTTTGGGGTTAACTTTGCTTTTAATCTTCAGCAAGTGAACAGGTCACTCATTTAGCCATTCATAGTTTTCAAATTTAAGGTATACAAGGTCTGTTAGAAAAGTATCCAACCTTTTAATTTTTTTCAAAAACCATATGGATTTGAATCACGTGTGATTGCATCAGCCAAGCTTGAACCTTCGTGCACTTCGAGCGCACTCCTCCGCTTTTCTTTCCATGAAAAAAACTCCTATAACAGTGGAATGTGCCGTTCATTTCTAAACTGGACGCTGTCTTGATCCGGTATGTCATCTGACTAGCACAGGAATTGCGGAAGACGTGGACTTCAGCACTTTTTCGGCACATTGAGACAGACGTGCGGAGGAGTTCTGCGCGTCACGGTGGAGCCGCATGGTGCAAAGCAACGCCGTGATGAAGCCTCACAGGACATATTGGGGCATGTCCAGCTCATGCTCAATTTCTCGGATAATCACGCGACTGAAAAGCAACCAGAAGCCGTCTGAAAGCCACCTGAAAGCCGTCCTGTGAGACCAACACGGAGGTGGTTTTTCTCCCGCGCCATGAACGGCACGGTGGCTCATCCTCCGCTTTTCTTTCCATGAAAAAAACTCCTGTAACAGTGGAATGTGCTGAAAAAGTGCTGATGTCCATGTCTCCTGCCTTTTTGTGAAAGTCAGACGACGTCCCGATCAACAAAGCCTTCACGTCGGAAATGATCTGTTGTTTCAGCGGGGGTGTGAGCCTGTTGATCAGCGCTCGGAGCGCGCCGCGCTCTCAGACACTGTGGGCCGTCCTGAAGTGGCAGTAAACACTCCTTAATCTGCGTAATCCCCACAAAATCGTCCCTGAAAGCCATATTAATTTTCCGAACGGTGTCCACCTGGAGGTCTCTCACGGTTTCTGGAAAAAAATTGAGGCAGCAAAGCTCCAATCGTTCAGACATTTATTTCGCAATAAAAAATGACGAGAGGGGTGGACCAGTGCTCACACAAAGCCTGCTCACAGCGAATGACGCAACCGACAGGCGTGAAAAAAACTCACGCATGCGCACGAAGGTTCAAGCTTGGCTGATGCAATCACACGTGATTCAAATCCATATAGTTTTGAAAAAAATAAAAAGGTTGGTTACTTTTCTAACAGACCTCGTATAAATTGATCCAGAATCTGATCTGGGTCCAGATCACTTCCAAATTGAATGGAGTCTCCATGTATGTACTGTGTTGAAAATTTCATCAAAATCCGTGCAGTAGTTTTGATGTAATCCTGCTAACAGTAATCCTTCAAACCCTTTATGAAGTGAAACTTCATCCAGAATCTGGATCCGGATCAACTCCAAAAATTTAATGGCGTCTCAATGGTCTAATATGTATCTGTGGTGAAACTTTTGGTCAAAATCTGTGCAGTAGTTTAGATGCAATCCTACTAACAGACAGACAAATAAATAAATAAACATCAACGATTTATTACGTTCCTTGGCGAATGTAATAACAGCATTTTTAAAAACAGTGCTTTCCTTTTAAAAGATGCTTCTTTAACAAAAAATAGCAGGTTGTTAATATGAAGTCAATAATATTGTTGTAGAAGGTTGAACGAAACAGTAAAATGCAAATTGAAAAGATGAAATCTGTTTTCGTAGAAAAATTTATTGGTACTAAAGAAAAAACACAGGGAAAATGACAAGGTGTTAAATTCTTTCCAAGGCACCGATGATATATTTTGAACAGTTTGCTGTACTATGCCGTTTCAACATACAGAATGTTAGTGTTCACATTTGCTGTCTGTTGTAGTGTAAAATATTCTAAAACTGGTGTAAAATGTTGCAAACAATACAAAAAAAATCATGAATGTTGCACTGCTGCACAGCATTTCATATGACGTCATTATATGCAGTAGCCTAGATTTTCTCTGTGTCCCTGACAAGGACCCCAAAGACTTTGACCTTAATTTTCCTGCGGAGATATTGGAATCACTTCTGTTTAGTTACGCATAACTCCATAAGCTCATATCATGTATCTCTAAACACTGGTCTACAGCCAAAATGGTTTTGAAATAAAAATAGTCAAACTTTACTAATTTTGGGCTACTGAAAATCATGTTTGAAATTATTGATTGGTTCTAATTTTAAGATATGTTTACTACTGTGCTACTAAGGGTTAATATATAACCCTTTTGCTCATTTTAAAGTGTTACAAAAAGAGAACAGGTGAAATATTATTATATAAACAATCAGAGAAATATGAAAAGACCCATGATCATGATTTATCATGAAAACTATACTATCAACTGGTAATAATTATGTTGTTGTGTGTTGGGGGGTTTGGCTGGACATTTTGGTGTTGTTTTCTTTTCTTTGCTCTCCAGGTGGTATGCAAACTGGTTTTTTGTCTGTGGAGAAGGTGCTGGCAGAAGAGTCCTTCACCCTCATCCGCATGATTTGCAGCACCTGTGGATGATGCTCACGTGCAACCTTAAAGACTTTCAGCTGAAGCAGATAATGAGATGGCGTTCTGCATTTAAGCCATGAGTGATTCAAGCAGAATTGCCGGGAACCCGACCTTGTGACGTTCGTTTGTGAGACGCTGAGGACCACGCCTGGGTTTGACACATCGTGCCTGTGAAGGAGGACGGGTGAGGGACACATGCTGTCAGCACACATCAGAGGTGATGATTGTCTGAATAAGTGGTTAACAGTAATTCGGTATTTTGTTACGCAGTATATTTGAACAGTGATGAGAATTGTGCAGCTCGCTTCTCACGGCCATGGCGTGCGGACTGATGATCCT
Organism: Thalassophryne amazonica; assembly: GCF_902500255.1. Lineage (NCBI taxonomy): Eukaryota > Metazoa > Chordata > Actinopteri > Batrachoidiformes > Batrachoididae > Thalassophryne > Thalassophryne amazonica. The sequence continues at coordinate 53,594,078 of NC_047107.1, read as the reverse complement.
CCACCTGTTGTGAGAAGCTGCTCATTACATAAAGCTTAAATTCAGACCTGAATGTGTTGCTGATAGTGTGTGCCTTTGAAGGATATTAGTTGTAGCTGTTGACTTACCTCAACCTCTTCTATCCTTCACAGAGTCAGTTTGTCGTGTCCACCTGGGGGGTGTTTGGCGGTGAATGTGAGTCCAGAAGCGCCAGGCTCGATCCCTTTGGGCGCTGGAGAGCGCGCCGTCCTTCACTCCACCAGACAAACGCACTTTTATGTTGTACACCGAGTATTGCACAAGAGGGGAAAATAAAATTTTGTTTTGGAACCGCTTTCTGGTTATTTAGCGCTGGGTTCAGTCAGACGCAGGTCCGCTCCTCAACCCGCGTCGGCACTAACATATGTAGCCATAAATGTAAAACTTTAATATCTTGGAAACAGTAGCCAGTCAGCTATTTATTGTCAATTTGATTTCTGCATGCCAAAGGCAATAATAAACAGCACATTTTATTTCTGAAGCAGACGACTTCTAAAAAATTGTAGACCAGTGGAATCCAAAGAGAAAAGCGCCACTGCCAAGATCTGTGATTCCCTCTATAACTTTAAACTTTTGCCACAGGGTAAGAGGGGGTCAGCCATGATCTTACTTGACATGGGCAGGTCCTGAAGGGATGGTAGGGTTGCAGCCAACACCCATTCAGCAGAATGAATGATGTTCTATAATTCGCACCTATTGTTGGCAGTGGCACTGGCATACATGGTGGTAATGGAGAGGTGAGAACAGACTTAATGATAGTAGAGGTGCACTATCATTGTCTTTGGGAGGTTTCTTCCAAAGCTCTACTCCTGACAGTGTGAAATTTTGATGCGACAGTTTCCTGCTCCCCACTGCCTGTATGAAGTTTATGAAAATTTAGTCACCCTTCTTGTTTGAGGTGTTCAGTTATCAGCCTGTCCACAGCTCAGTGAATATATGAACACGGTCACATCATTTGACCATTGAGGTGTTTGCAGATGTCTGACTATCTGCTAAGCTCCTCAGTTCACCAGACTCCATAAAAAATGGGTACTCTGAACCAAACCAGCACCCATGAGTAATCTTGAGCTTTTACAACCAAGAGCAAAGGTAGGATCCAATGAAAACTATAGATAGTGCACTTTGATGATGGTTACGCATATCTTATATGTTTATATCATTATAACTCATATCTTTATAACACCACAAATGGTTCACCTAACTGAAATTAGTACTTTGTTCAGCCAAACAATGGTTGCAGACAATAACCACACTAAATAGTGGAGCAGATAAGTATGAGTTTTGGGCCAGAATTGTTCACATGGTTATGCAAGCATCAGATTTGGCATGAATGTTCTACATAAATCAGTGTTTGAGAAAAAAGTGCTGGCCACTTGAAATCCAACATGACAGCCAGGTAGGGGTCAATGAAGAAGTGCACAGGGGTCAAAATTTAAAATGCTCCATTCATATTGAAAGCTATACCACATTATGTGGTAAAGGAAAAGTGAATTTTTAAACATCTTTAGTCATATTAAAACATTATTAGCTAAGTGCTGTACTGACCATTAACAATTGATTTGTATGAGAGAAATTCCTTTTCCTCAACATGAAAACTATTGCTGCATTCCAAGTGAACTCAGTGTTTGATTTGTTTTTTTAAAGTCCTGTATCAATACATTTATTATTTTTTCTTTTTAGTAGTAGTACCAAAATTCTGGCATGGTGTCTGTTTATCAAAATTTGGGGAGGTGGTACCAGTTTTATGAAAACAAAGCTGTGACCAAGATTTGAGTAGCCATGTTGGGTATCTTTCATATTTATGACGATGTTAGGATGTATCTCTTAAGACCTTTTTATGCATCTACTACTCCGTAATGCTGAGGCAGTGCAGTCACTTTGATGTGGTCGTGAACCTTTTGCAGTTCTCCATAGGGGATGTTGAGCGTTGCAGTACAATTCACCGACAGAACAGTGGGGGCTGCAACATTTTACATGAAGACTGGCTCACTATCCCATGAAAGTCATTGATTGTGAAACCAGAAAAGTGAGATTACGGAAATGATGTAGTTAGCAGACCAGCCACGTACAGTCTAAGTGCAGTCTCTGTTGGCTCGACGTGTAGTTACAATTCTTGGAGGTGCACATCAGGGTATGGAGAGGGCTCGGAGGGGTTTCGCAACGACGCAGAGGGCTCTGCGTGGCTACGGAGCTGTAGATACAAAGTTGCATAAATTGGACTTTATGTAATGTGCATCATTGTCTACCTGTTTTGAAAGTAGCTACACTGTCAATTTATGCAACACATTGTTCACATTTCAGGCAATTTATTGATGTGACTAGTTGCGACCCCCTACTGGTTGTATGAAGCCCATGAACTTGCCAATCGTCCTGGTTGTTTGAAGCACTTAGTCTGGAAAAGGAATGATATGATTCATCTTCTGGATAAGAGTGATAAGAGAAATTGTAATGTGTCTTATTTTGTCTTATGTTAATTCAGACATGCGAGTGGCAGTAATTGGAGCTGGAGTTATCGGCCTGTCCACAGCTCAAAGCATATATGAACAGTATCACTCCACTGTCACGCCACTGACCATCGAGGTGTTTGCAGATCGTTTCACACCACTGACCACAAGTGATGGAGCTGCTGGCTTATGGCAGCCATATCTCCATGACAAAGGCAACATCCAGGAGACGTGAGTGCATTTTATTCAGCTGCCTTTGATTGTCCTCTACAAAACTTTATGTTTTATTTTTCTTACATTTAGAAAATGGAATAAAGAGACATTTGACTACCTGCTAAGCTTCCTCAGTTCACCAGATTCCATAAAAATGGGTGTATTCCTTCAGTCTGGTTACAACCTCTGCACTGAACCAGCACCTGTGAGTAATCCGAGCTTTTACAACCAAGAACAAAGGTAGGATGCAATGAAAAATATAGATAGCTGCAGTTTGATTAGTTACTCCTATCTTTATAACGCCGTACTAATCGGAGTCCTCAGATCTTTTGCACAAGTGAAAACAGTGCTTTGTTCAGTCGAACACACTCACTCGCTCATTCATCTTCAACTGCTTACTCCAATTAAGGGTCACAGTGGAGGCTGGAGCCTATCCCAGCAGTCATGGGGTGTGAGGCGGGTTACACCCTGGACAGGATGCCAGTTTATGGCAGGGCCTCATATAGACAAGCAAACACATTTACGGCCAATTTAAAGTTTCCAATTCACCTAACCTGCATGTCTTTGGATGTGGGAGGAAGCCGGAGCACCTGGAGGGAACCCACACAAACCCGGTTAGAACATGCAAACTCCACACAGTAAGGCCCCAGGTGGGAATCAAACTCACAACCTTCTTGCTATGAGGCAACAGTGCCAACCACTAAGCCACCGTGCTGCCCGTTGTTTCATCATATGAGAAATTCCTTTCACTACAAATTGCTTTAGAGTAAATACATGGTTGGCGAGAGGACATCTGTACATGAAACCACATTTTCCTGAACCTTAAAGTTTTTGAGGTTCTGGTTCCACTTCATAAATTATCGCTCATCAACCAGTTATGTACATCCAAATGAAATTTGTTAAATAGCGTTTCATGTAATACTTTCTAACATAACATTATGCATCCTTGGGATGGTATAAAAGTGTCTTATAAAGTGTGTAAAATGGGTTATATTTGAGTTTACAGTTAATGCTGCAGTTGTAGACTCTGGTGGGCACATTGTTTAGCTTAACTGGAGCCAGCCAACTATTTCCAACATTATTTCTTTTTACATGTTAGTGTTTCCATCAAACAGTTATGAAGATGATGACTCAGACCTATGTTTATAAGGTAGATAGCACTATATTTACCTCCTCTGATTGGACACAGGGAGATCACACATTTTATTGTAATCGCTTGCCGCTGGAAAATTTTTCTCCACCTTTCAAAGATGTTCAAAAGAAGACAGTAAGTAAACTCAGCACCAAATTATTGCTCGCAGAATATATGTAAGTTTGTAATAATAGTACAAAAAAAAATCACATTATTGACCAGTGCCTTGTACAATAAAATTTAGTTTGTTAAATACGGTACTTTGACAATTTGTTGAATGTACTGTTTACACACACACACACACACACACACACGGTCATGACACATTATTCTTCACACATACAGTGCGAAGTATGATCAAATATGGTGAAACAGCGCGAAACAGTTCGAATTATGCCCTCACGAAACATCGTGCCAACAGGCAAGCGTGCACGATGCTGGTGCGACGATTCGTGCACGCGGGAACACAGTGCCACATCGTGCAGGTGCTGTGAAGAAAATGATAAATAAAAAATAAGAAAAATACATTTTGCGATGGTTCAGTGCACACAGGAACACAGCAGCTTTTGCCATTAAAAATAAAAAATACATGTCACCCATGAGATTCAAACCCACGCCTTCCAAAAGCTCTGATTGCCAGTTGGAAACTTTACCACTGAGGTACTATTGCTGTCCTGTGACAGGTGCTGGAAACTGCCTCATATCAGGAAGCACATGGACGTATTTACGAAAATAAAAATAACACACCATATAAAAACATCGCATTGTATTAAATCCCTCTCATCAAGCGGGCATACAATATGATCCATCTGTTCCTCTGTAGATGTCCCATGGTCACTGACCACAGACATGAAATGACATGAATGAGAAGCAGTTCGCTCATCTCATTGGCGAACGCGTGGCTTGTGGACGGCGTGCCGCAGGACACCACGTCATGTGGAACAGAGCTCATGTGGGTGACATGACAGTCAGCTCGCCTGCTGATTGTTATAATCTGATGGTCCGTTTCAACCTGGGGCAGCCTGTCCATGTGCGCACCATGCAGCCCATCGCCACAGTGATGTATATTTTTATTTATGTCCACTGGATGACAGCAAACAGACACTAGCACATCACAGTGGTCACTTGTTAGTCCATGTCTGTCCAAACACAGTACTGTGCAGCTGGGATGTCCAGAATGACAGATCTCCACAGCTGCTTCAGTGGGCAGCCACACCTCCTGTCAGTTTTTAGCGCACACACCAAAGCCACACTCATGGGGCACTTAGACAGATTTCACTGATATAGCGCACCGAATGGCGACTGTATGACAGTTGGATGCTATTTACACTTACACTGCCATCCAGTAAATGGCGGTGTTCTATGCATTTTGGGTCATACAGTTGCTATTCGTTTATCAGTTAGACTTAAACAGAATTTTCAGTTTTGTAGATGCTTTTTTTACAAATGAAAAAAAATTACATATTTACAAATACAGATTTATTTGCAAAAACCAACACACGTTAACTAGTGTGGTGTTTTTTTTACAACCAACCAGTGATGAGGAGGCTCAATTTCCCATAATGCCTCTGGGCATCTGTGAGTTTTAATGCTCAAACATTTAGAATTAGTGCATTACTTTAAAACTAAAAGATATTTGTGATATTTTCACTTTGTGAAAATGACAGTTATTGTTAATATAAATGAACCATCGGAATTAGTTTGGTTTTTAAATGAAACCGTAAGTCAAACCTGCTTTGCTTTGGCTTTGTATGCTGTCAATGAAAATTACTTTTTTTTTTGTAGCAGCCAGGCCCTTTCTGCTGGGGTCAGGTTGAGCTCAGTTTCTCACAGTTGCCTGACTGCTGCAAAACACAACAGAGAAGAACTAATGTGTAATTTTAGGGTTTACAAATGTTTCTGACTGTTCGGCTTTACTTACTATGCCAGCAAATAAAATGTTAGTTGACTAAAAATTAGTGGAACTAAATTTAGCAGAAGCTAATTGGTCCACTGATGGTTTTTAAAGTTAGCTGAAAAGCTAATCCACTAACAAAAAAGTTAGCTTTGATAATTAGCGGTTAGTGGATTAGCGGAAGTCTGTACACCACTGTCAGGTTTGGAAGTAAAGCCCTGGTCACACCGAATAATGAGTGATGAATAATGAGCCACATAGTGTGTGGGGTTTTTTTTGTTGTTTTTTTGGTACAACTTAAGTTATTCAAGATACATGGGAGAACAGTGGCTCTTGGAGGCAGATTTTTCAGCTAACGAGGCTCATCTCTGAGCATGGCGCTAATTTCAAGAAATTTGAAAATTAGAAAAAATAGCACAGGGTGATTTGTGTACAGGTACTATGAGGACAAACGAGGATGTTAGGGGCATATTAGTGTTGAGGACAAGGCTGTTAGAGACCCATTATTCGAGTACCTGGTGGCTCCAAAGACAGCTCAGACTACCTGCAGCAGAGCAGGTTCCACTCTGAGACGTCACTTGTAGCCTTTTTAAATATCTGTTTCCTGCAATTCCTTCAGAAGAACATCATTATTCATGACTTTATTATTTGGTGTGACCAGGGCTTAACCCAGTTAATCATGTGAGCTCAAATCAGTCACAGTGGTGCATCACAGGCTGAAGATTTAAACCAGGCCTGACAACTGGAGCCTTCCTGTCTGGAGTTTGCATGTTTTGCTTTGTGTCTGCACAAGTTTCCTTTGAGAACCCTGTTCTCCTGGCCAAGTGGTTAGTGCACTTGGTTTCACAGCGAAGGTTCCCAGCCAACCCCACCCTGCCACATTTCTCCACGTAATGTGGCGTTGCACTGGAGAGTATCCACCATAAAACATGTGCCAACTCAGCATGCAGATCTGCTGAGGCAACCCTGAGCAACCAAAGGGCCTCACGTTTTAACTGCAAATTAGCTTGTTTTTGCCCACAAAATGGTTGTCTTTTGTGCTCTGCCAAAGGGGTCGCTACACTACACCGACATCGGATACAAGCTGTCACAACCCTAAGCAGCAATGATAGTATACCATCAATAAAATATGGAGTGATCTCTGAATGGGTGATGTATTATTGCTCACAGGACCCCTCCTTTAAGATGCTGTCCTCGGCTTCAGACGTCTCACGGAACAAGAGCTTCAGCTGTTTCCTGGCTATACGTAGGTTCTTGAAAAAACAGCAAAATTCTGAAAGGACATAAAAAAAGTTTTGATTTGATGAAAGAGTCCTTTGTAATGAGCTGTCACACACATATATGTAAATCTCTTGTACCTGCTGTAGCTATGGATGGTTCAACACTGCTGTATGTTGGAAGGAAAAACCTACTTACCTTGGCTGATGGTTGGTGAGTGAATAATTTACTGCATATTTAAGGTGACCTCTGCAAGCCATATAGAAGCTAAAAATTAAGAAGGTCATGACTAAAACTTGACACATTGCATCTTGTGTGACTCACATTTTTGCAGCAACTTCTATTGTTCAATAAAAAAAGATTCATAATTTCAGTAAAACAGATTGCATCTTTATTGATATAAGCTCATTAATAGCTAAAAGATGTATTGCTCTGACCTGGAAAAATGTCAATGGACCAAGTGCCTCCCAGTGGCTAAAAAAATGCTCTCTTGCCTACCATTGGAAAGAATATCATACATACATAAGCAAACAACATTTATTGAAAAGATTTGGAGACCATTTATAACTTTATAAAAGATTTGGATTAGCTGATGACTTCATTGATTTTAAGCCCCCTGCAGAAAGCACTAAATGTAACGATTACATGTCATAAATTAAGGAGAAGCTGTTTTGGTCTTTTTGTTCCCTTTTTTTTTTTCTATAATGAAACACCATGTAAGACACACTTTGTAAAATAATTTTGTCAAAGCTATACATGGATAAAATGTGAATAAAATATATTTGGCAAAAAAAAAAAAAAGATTCATCTTAATTACCTCCGCCAAGGAGGTTATGTTTTCGGTCAAGTTTGTTTGCTTGTTTGTTTGTCTGTCTGTTTGTCAGCAGGATAACTCAAAACGTTTTCAACGGATTTTGATGACATTTTGTGGAGTGGTTGGAAATGACAAGAGGAACAAGTGATTAATTTTAGTGGTGATCCGGATCACTATTGCGGGATAGGGGGAATTTTGACATTTTAGTTTCTAACTCCACAAAAACAAGGCAGAAAGGCTTGAAAAAAATTAGGGTGTAACATAGTCAAATGTTCTATCAAACAACAAAGTTTGGTTATGATCGGATCCGGATTCCAGATCTGGTGATCCAGAATATGCAAAAATATAGGGAAAATAGAAAATGTGTCAGTGTGAGGTGACAAATGAAGCTAGAGATGCACAACTAACACCAAACTGTAGCTGAATCTGTACTGATTCAGTAAGGTGTCATCAGACTTGATGTAGCTTCAAATGTTATGGAGCTAGATCCAGAAGAAAACCGCCATTACCGAAAAATCGTTTTTATACAATAACTTTTGAACTAATAAAGACATAAAAGTGATTCCAAGTTCTTAGTGGTATGTTTTCATGGTCAGGATGTCAATATAAAGGAAAGAAAGTGTATGTATCATAGTTTTGGTTGTAACACTGAATTGCTGAATAGATCACTGTGCCAAGGAGGGAATCTCTTTAGGGTCAGTGACCCTATGGCCTTATGTAGCACATGCAACACTTAAAAATAGTTCTATTTTGCAATTTGCTGTTATTTATTTAGAGAAGTGTTTCATAATGTTAAAAATTCATATATTTACAGTTTAGTTGAATAATTGAATTTTGTCTCGTTTGTTTTTGTCTATAAGCACATGCAATATCAATATCAGTGCTCAGATGACAATAGCTTCTGGGAAAGGTGCAAGTTGCAATAAACTGTGATGCCAAGCGCTAAGGATCATGCTATCCAGTCACAGCAGATGAAACTTTTTTACTACATGAGCAAACTTCATTGTTAGACTTTTTACGAGGTAGGTTCAAATGATTCCACGGCGTGTAGATGTTATGGCATCAGTGGCCCCATGGCCTTGGCAGAGGTTTGCACTCTCCGAGTGCTTCTAGTTTTAGATGTTTCTAATTTTCTACATAGTGAACGGGTTCAGAAATGTGAACTTTTGTTTTATTCACAGGTTGAAAGAAAGAGGTGTGAAGTTTTACCACCGGAAAATCGGGTCCTTCAAAGAAGTTAGTAAGAGTTTTTACTGATACATACTGGATGTAAAGTTGGTGTTGATTTTATTTATTATTATTTATTTATTTTTAAATTAGCTTCACCTGGTGCAATGTTATTATGGACTACAACCAGTGGTGGGCACAGATAACCAAAAAAATTCGATAACAGATAAACAGATAACTGAAAAGTTATCTTTGATAAAGATAAAACAATAAACCACCCAAAATGTATGAAGTTACAGATAACCGATAAATTCCAATATTGTCTCTAGTATATTTGCAACTACTAATAAACTGAATTTGAGTTTTAACACCACAGTAGCTTCTAGTAATATTAAAAGTGACAACAAACCCAAACAATGAGGCCACACTTTTATCTTTGAACATCTTGTCCCCTGCTGGAAGCTCTTGTTTACTATTCAGCTTCCAGCACACAGGTACACTTAGAGTAGCCATAAAGCCAGCTCTCTATCAATCACAATCCTCCGGTCAGGCGGAGGTCTTGGAAAATAAAGTCATGCTGACTTATGGTTTTGATTTATAAATAACATTAATACCAATAGAATAACTCCATTAATGTCAATTCTGTCATTTGTACAAAGTTAAAATATAACGTATATCTTTTAATGTTGAATAATGCACTAATTCTGAGGTTTTGTAACAAACACAGACAGATTGCAAAGGATTCTGGGTAAAAGTGCCTCTGCTAAACACTGATTGGTTCAGTCATTCATTATGTAAACTAACACGTTAATGTGTCGTGTATTGGTGTTTACAGATAAATGTGCTTTTGTAAAATATTCCACTTTTTATTTGTAAAATCAGACATTTTTACAGAGCCCTGGAAGTGTCATTGCAAAATGTTTTGCATGTGGAGAGAATGTGCACGTTTTATTAGTGCCGTGTGCACGTTTGATGATGTTGTAAAACGTGCACTCAATAGTCTTGACACATAAATGTTGGCTTTACACTGTGCGGGTTTTGGCCCTTTTTCAGATGATTTTTCATTCATGTGAGAATTTTTTGGACCGAGTTTCAGGTTAATCGTGCGTCCTATATCGTGTAGTGTACATGGAGTAACAAGCTGCGTTTAACATCTCACGACCACCTCCTGATCGCCGATCGTATGGCCAAATGAAAATCAAACCTGTTTGATATTATTCTGGTCGGCCGTCGTGAGGTTATCCTGCTGCTGAGGGGCTACAAGCGTCCAACCGCTCGCACTGTGCCTGTGCAAACACTGCAGAGCTGTTTTGTAATGTTTTTTTTGTTGTTGTTGTTGTTTTGTTTTGTATTTAAACTTAATTTGTACAAAAAAAAAGCCATTTGCAAAGCCAAAAAGTTGATTTGACAACCATCTGATATAACCGGGGTCAAAATAAATAGAACACTGCCATCTACTGGTGCCCAGATGCTTAGTACTTAGGGCGAATACTGCCATGAACACTGCTGGCCAGTAGATGGCAGTAGAGGCCTGAAAAACTTGCCAAAACAAAATCCCAGATAATCAGTGTCTGCTACATTTAAGATGCGTGGAATTTAACAAACGCAAATACAATAACGTCTATAAACCCAGAGAATATATTCACAAGAGTTTTAGGCACTAGAGTTTAATGCTGCTGTCCGTGGAGCCTGAACAGAGTGTCTGAAATGCATTTGTCCTGTCGTGAACATACTGAGATTAGACTCTCCTACCCATAATGCACTGCTGGGCACAGCATGTGCTCACTAAAACCTTAAAATTAGCACAGTACTTTAAAACTAAAACATATATCTGACATTTTCACTTCATAAAACGTCAGACATGACAGTAATTTTAAATAACTTGTCCAAAATGAGTTTGGTTAAAATTTGAACCATAACTTAAAAATGTATGCCTCTGGATGACTTGGGTGATATTGCCAGCGTATCAGTATGGTGTTAAAGGAAATGATTTTTTTTTTTTGTGAGAGCAGTTCTCTTTTGTCTGCAGAGGATACAGTGGTTTCTTCTAGAAATAGCTGTCTTCTGTTTGCAGAGGGTAGAACTATGCATCTGTTAGAAAACTTTTAACAGGTAGGCCCTCAACTGATTTTATATTTTAAAAGTGTTTGTGACTATCTTTGTTTACTATGTTATCAGTCTAAAAGTTATCGGACAAAAATGTATCAGAAGATAATTAGTCCGATAATGGTTTTTAAAGTTATCTAAAAAGATAATCCGATAATGAAAACATTATCTTCAATAATTATCTGTTATCGGATTATTGGAACTGTGCCCACCACTGACTACAACCATGCACTACTGGCTACTAAGTGGGCCTACTACTCTGATTTGATTAACAAAAACAAGCATAATTCAAAGTTCCTGTTCAACACAGTGACAACACTTATTCAAGGACAACCACCTGTAAGTCACTCTTCATTTACAGCTCAAGATTTATTAGATTATTTAGAAAATAGACGACATTAGGTAAAATATATCCCAGCATGCCTTAGTCCCACCACTGCACCCTGTTATCGATGTGGGTGCCATTACTGATACATCACATACATTTAATGAATTTGATATTGTTTCACTGGGTGTGCTGATGAAACAGGTAACTTCTGCTAAAAGCACAGCCTGTCTTTTTGACCCCATACCAACAAAATAATTTAAGGACCTGTGGCCCACTCTGTCACTAACCTCGGGATCTGTTCCTAAATGTTTCAAATCTGCAGTTATTAAACCATTACTTAAGAAATCTAATGTTGACCCTAGTCTACTGAAAAATTCTAGGCCGATATCAAACCTATCATTTTGTTCTAGAATACTTGAAAAAGTGGTTTCAGAGCAGCTCATGGACCACCTTATTGAGAATATCCTCTTTGAGCCACTGCAGTCTGCATTTAGAACACACCATTCCATGGAGACAGCTTTTATTAAGGTGGTAAATAATCTTCTGCTCACAGTGGATTCGGACAGTACGATAGTTCTGTTAGACCTTAGCTCTGCGTTTGATACAGTGGATCATCGTATTCTACTTGATAGGCTGGAGAATCATTTTGGGATTGCTGGGACTGTCCTTGCGTTGTTGACGTCCTACTTAACCACTGTGTCCTATAAAATAGCGTTACATCTAACATTGTTGCCATGAAATACATAATTCCACAGGGGTCCTTCTTAGGCCCACTGCTTTTCTCCCTTTATATAGCACCCCTTGGGCATACACTGCGGTGTTATGGGATTACTTTTCATTGTTACGCTGATGACACTCAGTTGTACATGCCAATAACTGCTGGTAATTTCCATACTGAAATGATGGTCCTTGGTCCAGCGAGCCATCAACAGCAGTTTGACCAGCTAACGCTTAACCTAGGCTCATGCGTCATAATGTCACACTGACAAAGTGAGGAACCTTGGGGTGATTTTGATGTCATGTTGTCCTTTGACCTACACATCAGAGAAATCATGAGGACCACTTTCTTCCACCTTTGTCACATAGCGAAGATTTGTCCCATCCTGTCTATGCCTGATGCAGAGACTCTGATCCATGCATTTGTCTCTTCTAGACTGGAATACTGCAATGTTGTATTCTCTGATTTACCGCAGTCCAGCATCATGGGTCTCCAATTGGTTCAAAATGATGATGCCAGAATTTTGACAAGAAGCAGAAAGTTTGACCACATTACACCAATTGTGGCCTCCCTTCACTGGCTTCCTGTCTCTGAGGTCTGATTTTAAGGTTCTGTTACTAATTTATTAAATTATACACATTCTAGCACCTTCCTACCTAGCTGACCTAATTACACCCTACATACTGGCCCATGCTCTGTGTTCTTAGGGTGCAGGGCTACTTTGTGTCCCTAAGGTTAATTAAAAAGTCTGCAGGCCACAGAGTCTTCTCTTATCATGCTCCAGTTTTGTGGAACAATCTCCTTGCGGAGATAAAACCGTCAGATTCCACAGACATTCAAGTCCAGATTAAAGATGTATCTATCCTTCCTCTCATATGGCTAACATCCTGGCATAGTATGAAACTATGCTTCCTATCCTTGGAAATGGAAAAGGTCTCGGCCTTACTTCATCTAGATTCTGGGCCTGTTAGTGAAGCTCAGGGCTAGCTGCCAGTGATCAGCTTAGTATTCTTTCTACTTCCTTGTCGATTTACTGTTGGTGAATGCATACCTTAGCTGCAGTTATTTCTGACCCACTGATTCTGCTCTTTTTCACTCTGTCCGAGACACTGGTGAGATTTCCTGCGGATGATGGCTACACACCCCAGGGTGCTGGACTGACCACGAGATGCCCTGGCTGAAGCTGGCACAGCGGCTCGTGGACCACCTTGTTGAGGGTGACCTCTGTGAGCCACTACAGTCTGCTTTTGGAATGCAGTCTTCCATGAAGATTGCTTTTACTAAACTGAAACTGACGACGCAATGGATGGATGCTGGCCCTGCACCCCAGAGTGCTGGACTGATCTCACGGCACCCTGCCTGTGGTGCCAATGACTGTGTGCTCACCTCAGTAATGCACTGTTGTTGATGCTGTTCTGTTTTTTCAGCAAGGTAAAATTTTGGAAAAACCTTTTAACTGTTAGAATGGGCTAAGCAGTGGGTCACCCTTTTGAGTCTGGTCTGCTTGAGGCTTTGTCCTCAGTATCATCGGAGGTAGTTTTTCCTTACCATTGTCGCTTATATGCTTGCTTGGAGGGGTTGGTAGGGTTACACCTTACTCGTGTGAAGCATCTTGAGGCAACATTGTTGTCATTTGGCACTATATAAATACAATAAATTGAATTAGCTTTTGCACAATATTGTATTTTTAGATAGTGTTGATTTCTTTATATACTTAATGTTACCCTTTGTCATTTATCGGCTCTCGTTTCTTATCCCCGTACATTTAGCTTGCAGAAACTGGGGCAGATGTAATAATTAACTGCAGTGGAATGAGATCAGGAGAGCTGCAGCCTGACCATGATCTCAAACCTGGGAGGGGCCAGATAGTGAAGGTAAGAATGAACTATTCAAATGTGTTTGCTGTTCAGATTAGCTTCTGTAACAACAAGGGATAATTTTTGTCCTTTGTTGTGCCTCTGCATTTTAGGTGGAGGCACCCTGGCTGAAGCATTGGATTATTACTCACAATTTTGATGCAGGAGTCTATAACTCACCGTACATCATTCCAGGGTAGTGCTAGTAGTCACACAAGAACACAAGTTGTTTCCTGTAGTATTTCTCGTGGTGTTGTGCAGTACCATCTGTCTATCCATCCATGTAAAATCTTTAGCCATGTCCAGTACAAATCAGTAGACACTTCACAGTTGCATAGATTGTTCAAAATACAAACAACAAATGCAGAGCGGAATGTGCTAGGGGCAGCCATGTATTGTGGTCCAAAAAACCAGGTTAAGACAAGGGAATTGACAGAAGGCATGTCAGAGATTACCCAAATTTCAAGTTTACAGAGCAGGATGTGATATAAGCAAGGCGGGAACACAAACCATTTGGTAACTAAAGTGAGGTAGAATGAGGGTGTGGCATTGACCATGGAGTCATACTGAAAGTCTTTTTGAATTGTTTCTCAATCCCACAGACCTTACTTAAATCCTCACTTCTGCACTGTGAGGATTTAAGATTGGGGATGTTGGAGTTTAATGAAATGTAAGAGACGTTCTGCTCGACCTTATTCGACAAAAATCTTTTAATGCGCGTGTAACATAGCTTCCCCAAATTCGCTTAGGTTCAGATTCGCTGTCACCCCCCACAATGAGAGCCATGGAGGAAAACTCAATTTAACTTCTTTATTTCTGTTATTCTTAAAATGTACAATTTACTCATATCACTCATGAACCGCTTATCCAGGATCAGGTCAAGGGAGCAACAGCTCCAGCAGGGGACCCCAAATTTCCCTTTCCCAGGCCACAATTACCACCTCTGACTGGGGGATCCTGAGGCATTCCCAGGCCAGTGTGGAGATATTCTCTCTACATAGTCCTGGGTCTTCCCCGGGGTCTCCTCCCAGATGGACGTGCCTGGAACACATCCCCAGGGAGGCGCCCAGGAGGCATCCTTAATAGATGCCTGAACCACCTCAGTTGGCTCATCTCAATGTGAAGGAGCAGTTGCTCTACTCCGAGCTAATCATGAATGACTGAGCTTCGCACCCTATCTCTAAGGAAGACCCAGCCACCCTCATGAGGAAACCCATTTCGGTCACTTGTACCACGATCTAGTTCTTTCAGTCATTACCCAACCCTCATGACCATAGGTGACACGGAATGAAGATTGACCAGTAGGTCGAGAGCTTTGCCATTCAGCTCAACTCCCTTTTCATCACAACAGTACAGTAAAACAAATGCATATCGTTGCTGTGGCACTTCTCCAGCCAGTCTCATGCGCCATTGTCCCTTTACTCATGAACAAGACACTGACCTACTGGAACACTTGGAGCAAGACCTCATTCCCTACCTGGATTAGGCAGCTCACCGGTCTCCTGCTGATCACCATGGCCTTAGATTTAGAGGTGCTGATCTTCATCCCAGCTGCTTCACATTTGCCTGCGAACGGACCCAATGAGTGCTGCAGGTCACAGGCCGATGATGCTAACAAGACCACATCATCTGCAAAAAGCAGTGATGAGACCCTCAGCCCACCAAACTGAAGACCCTCTACCCTTGCAACTACACCTCAATATCCTGCCCATGAATATCACAAACAGGATTGGTGAAAAGGCCAACCTCCACCAGAAATGGGTCCGACTTACTGCAGAGGACCCGAACACAGCCCTCGCTTTGAGTACAGAGACTGGATTGCCCTGAGAATGGACCCCCCCCACCTACATTCTCCTGCAGTACCTCCCACAGCATTGCCTGGGGTACTTGATCATATGCCTTCTCAAATTCCACAAAACACATGTAGACTGGATGGGCCTACTCCATGATCTTTGTGAGAGTGAAGAGGGGGCATCATGTACAAAGTGTCCTTATGTACAAAAATGTGGCATACGTCCATCTCCATGCCAACATTCAGATGTATCAAAAGTGAAAGGATCATGGAAATGTGTGGTGCATCACACAAAAATCCTAGCTGGCATACGCACATTTCTACAGCTACAACCCCTGGCAAAAATTATGGAATCACCGGCCTCGGAGGATGTTCATTCAGTTGTTTAATTTTGTAGAAAAAAGCAGATCACAGACATGACACAAAACTAAAGTCATTTCAAATGGCAACTTTCTGGCTTTAAGAAACACTATAAGAAATCAGGAAAAAAAATTGTGGCAGTCAGTAACGGTTACTTTTTTAGACCAAGCAGAGGGAAAAAAATATGGACTCACTCAATTCTGAGGAAAAATTATGGAATCACCCTGTAAATTTTCATCCCCAAAACTAACACCTGCATCAAACCAGATCTGCTCGTTAGTCTGCATCTGAAAAGGAGTGATCACACCTTGGAGAGCTGTTGCACCAAGTGGACTGACATGAATCATGGCTCCAACAAGAGAGATGTCAATTGAAACAAAGGAGAGGATTATTAAACTCAAAAGAGGGTAAATCATCACGCAATGTTGCAAAAGATGTTGGTTGTTCACAGTCAGCTGTGTCTAAACTCTGGACCAAATACAAACAAAGGCAAACATACTGGTAGACCAAGGAAGACATCAAAGCGTCAAGACGGAAAACTTAAAGCAATATGTCTCAAAAATCGAAAATGCACAACAAAACAAATGAGGGACGAATGGGAGGAACGAGTCAACGTCTGTGACCGAACTGTAAGAAACCGCCTAAAGGAAATGAGATTTACATACAGAAAAGCTAAACGAAAGCCATCATTAACACCTAAACAGAAAAAAACAAGGTTACAATGGGCTAAGGAAAAGCAATCGTGGACTGTGGATGACTGGATGAAAGTCATATTAAGTGATGAATCTCGAATCTGCATTGGGCAAGGTGATGATGCTGGAACTTTTGTTTGGTGCTGTTCCAATGAGATTTATAAAGATGACTGCCTGAAGAGAACATGTAAATTTCCACAGTCATTGATGATATGGGGCTGCATGTCAGGTAAAGGCACTGGGGAGATGGCTGTCATTACATCATCAATAAATGCACAAGTTTACGTTGATATTTTGGACACTTTTCTTATCCCATCAATTGAAAGGATGTTTGGGGATGATGAAATCATTTTTCAAGATGATAATGCATCTTGCCATAGAGCGAAAACTGTGAAAACATTCCTTGCAAAAAGACACATAGGGTCAATGTCATGGCCTGCAAATAGTACGGATCTTAATCCAATTGAAAATCTTTGGTGGAAGTTGAAGAAAATGGTTCATGACAAGGCTCCAACCTGCAGAATAATTTGTGCTCACGTCTGATTCAGGGTTTTGGCGTACGCCAACTTTTAGTAGAAAGTCAATGCAAATCTTTGTACATGAAGCCCCTGGTCGGTTGTTCCACGGACGGGATGGAACCTGTATTTTTCCTCTTCAATCTGAAGTTTAACTATCAGTTGAACCCTCCTTCCAAGTACCCCAGAGTAGATTTTAATAGTGAAGCTAGTATAGTTGGGTTAGTTTTCAATATAATTGGAACATTTTTAAATTTTGACCCATGTTCAATTCTTCAGTTCACCCCAACCTGGCCGCCTATTGAAAATTCCATTGGCCAGTCCATTTTTCAAAAGAGAAATGTCTGAGTATTTGTACTAAGTTTGGTGCTTGCATCACCATTTGAAGAATTCCTCTGTAAATATTTTATCTGCTGCACTAATATCTGTTTCTCCAGGTAAAACTGGAGTTGTGTCAAATCCAAATTGGATCTGCTGTGCTGTCCCAGAACAAATGGGGGAATCTGAAAGATAAACAGAATACTCTCAGTAATGAAACAGAACTCAAACTTAATCACTGCAAGGTTTTTTTGTTGTTTGTTTTGTTTTGTTTTGTTTTTTGCATTTTACATAATGTCCCAACTTTGAGTGTATGTACAGGTTCTTGTTTGGAGTTGCATATAACACAACACAACAGATAAAAGGTGAAAGTCAAGCTGTGAGGTACAATTTACATTTGTTGTGCCACATATTGCTTAACTGCATTTCAACACCACAATCACTTGTATACTGACTAACTTTATCAAGTTCACCACAAGAACCACAAAACATTCACAAATAACACAATAAATCACAATTATTTACCATTATTTAATTCTCCTGGAGCCTTTGCCCTCCTGTTCCCGTATCAGAGTGAAGTCCTCCCCGGCTGATGCTTATAATCAGGGCCGTCTTACATTCAGCCAATATGGTGTCATTTCTTGTATTTACAGGAGTCGTCTTGTGACTGTGGGTGGATTGTTCCAAATAGGAAACTGGAGTGAAGTGAACAGTTCCACCGACCACAAGAAAATCTGGGAAGATGCTTGCAAACTGGAGCCTAGTCTCAAGGTAAGATGTTTCCTGTGTGGCTTGGCTAAGAGGCCTTCACTCAGCAGTATTTGACATGTGATTTAGGTAGAATATGTATTCTGTAATAATATAGTCACAAATAGTGCAAAGTTGGTCAATTATGGCGAAACAGCGCAAAACAGTTCGAAATTAGCACACCACGAAACAGTGTGCCGACAGGCAGGCGTGCACGATCCCAGTGCGAGAATTTGTGCACGCGCTGGTGTCTTTCAAGAACAGAGTGCCAGGTGCAGCACATCGTGCCACTTATGTGGAAGAAGTAAAAAAAAACCAGCTGTACCTGTTGGACCACATCGCACCGCTTATGTGGGGGAGAAGAAAAAAAAAGGAAAGAAAACAGAACATACCATGCACAAGATTCATACCTGCACTTTACTGATTGCCAGCCTGACACTTTACCAAGTGAGCTACCATTGTCAAGGTGCTGAAAACTGCCTAACATCAGGAAGCACATGGATGTATTTAAAAAAAACGCACCATATACGAGGTCTCTTAGATAATAAACCGACCCTTTTATTTATTTTTTTAACTATATGGATTTGAATGACATGCGATTACACCAATCATGCTTGAACCCTCGTGCGCATGCGTGAGTTTTTTCACGCGTGTCGGTGATGTCATTTCCCTGTGGGCAGGCCTTGAGTGAGATGTGGTCCCGCTCTCTCGGCTGAATTCCTTTGTTTCACACGCTGCTCGAGACGGCGCGCGTTGCTTTATCAAAATTTTTTCTGGACTTGTGAGGAATATCCGAGTGGACACTATTCGAGAAATTAAGCTGGTTTTCTGTGAAAAGTTTAACGGCTGATGAGAGATTATGGGGTGTTTCTGTCGGTGTAAGGACTTCCCACGGAGCGGGACGTCCTGCAGCGCTTCCAGGCGCTGTCGTCGGCCTGTTTGAGCTGAAAACATCCTAATTTAAGGCTTAATTCACCCAGGACATCGTGAGAAAACAGAGAAGATTCAGAAGAGGCCGGCATGAGGAATTTATGCGGACATTCCACTGTTTAAGGACATTTTTTTAATGAAAGACGTACGCGCAAATTCGCCAAGTCGTTTCCGTGACGACTCGGCAAATCTGTGTGCGCCGCAACAGAAAAAACACCTCCGTGTTGAAAACCATTTGTAGAATTCAGGCGGCTTTTAATGGCTTTCAACAAGTGAGTAACTGAGAATTGTTTAACAGCTTGGGCATGTTCCAACTTGCCCGTTAAGATTTCCAACGGAGGTGTTTTTCCTGCCGCGACCCCCCACGGTCGGGTCCAGCCCGACATGCGACTCTGCCCGCACGTTCTTTCATTACAAAATGACCATTAACAATGGAATGTCCGAATAAACTCCTCATGCCGACTTCTTCTGAAAGTTCTCTGTTCTCTGACGACTTACTGCGTCAACAGAGCCTGAAATGTGAAAGTTTTCAACTTGAAACGGCGAGACGCTGCCGCCTCGAAGCGCAGATCGCCGTCAGGCGCCGTGGACCATCCTTAAAGCGACACTACCAGACCAAAATCTCTCATCAGCCGTTAAAATATTTACCGAAAACCAGCTGAATTTATTGAATGGTGTCCACTCAGTTGTGCCTTACAGTTTTGAAAAAATTTTTATCAAACAAAGCAACAGTCTCTGAGCCATTCCTAAACAATGAAAAAAATCGACGAGCGGGTGGACGACTCCTCACTCAAAGACTGCCCACAGGCGAATGACGTAACCGACAGGCGTGAAAAAACTCTCGCATGCCCACGAGGGTTCAAGCATGTCTGATGTAATCACACGTGATTCAAATCCATATGGTTTTTGAAAAAAAATAAGGTCGGATATTTCTAATAGACCTCGTACAAACATTGTATTAAATCCCTTTTATCAAGCGGACAATACAAGTATGATCCATCTGTTCCTCTGTAGATGACCCATGGTCACTGACAAACAGTCATGAAATGACATGAATGAGAAGCAGTTCACTCATCTCATTCATGTCCACATCTGATGCGTTTCCAGTCAGCCGCACGTGTCCTGCCGACATGCATGTCTTGTGGATAGCGCACCACAGGACACTACGTCATGTGGAACAGAGCTCATGTGGGTGACGAGTGCGCTCGCTTACTCTCGCCACAGTGAGTTTTTTTTATGTCCACTTGATGACAGCAAACAGATACATGCGCATCATAGTGGTCAGTTGTTAGTCCATGTCCGTCCAAACACAGTACTGTCCAGCTGGGATGTCCAAAATGACAGATCTCCACAGCTGCTTCTGTCATAGCTACACCTTCTGTTAGTTTTTAGCACACACACCAAAGCCACACTCATTCATTCATTTCCATTTATTTGTACAAGGACAGCATACAATTACATTATGCTCATCAAGCAGAGATGTTGTACCAGATTGTTGGCTGCAACAGCTAATTTCCATCTGTAGTCCTTGAGGGTCGGGTGATACACATAGGGCTATAAATACATCACAAACAAACCTACAAAATATAATACTAAATTCATAAAATATTATATTAAATTAATTCTTACATCATTTATTTCTAAAATACTGTGCCATATCAAAACGTTTAAAACAACCATTCATAATTCATCCCTGTCACTCATAACATGTAGCATCAAAACATCAAAATTGTCAAGACATTCATAAATTCATCTAAACCTCTCAATTACTGTACAGTATCAAAACACTTGTAAAAGATATTCACCCTTCATACAGTTCATCTCTCAATTTCTATATAGAATCATATATTACACATGTTCAGTGTTACCTTTAGCATGCTATATTTAGTGCCTACATCTTTGGTTTTGAAGAAGCCATGATTTTACCTTTACAGAAAATGTCTTAAAGTCTGGTTGTGTTTTTATTTCTTCTGATAATATATTCAACTTCTTTGTGGCTCTGTAAGAAAATGTCGATTGTGCAAATGCAGTCTTACATTTGGGAATGGTACACTGCCTCCGAGTGGTTGCTCTTGTTACCCTTGTTGTATCAGAGGACAGGTGAATGAAGTTCTTGAGAGGTGGCGGAGCTTGATTATAAACTATTTTGTATACCATTTGAACCTCATGGAAAAAGATAAAATTTTCAAAGCTGAGCATAGCATATTTGCTCAAAATATGACAATGGTGATATTGAATACTTTTTGATCAAGGATTTTAAGAGCCCTTTTATACAGGGACTCCAAAGGTCTTAACGTTGTTAGATTTGCTTGAGCCCAACTTGTTATACAGTAAGTAAAATGAGGTATTATCATTGCATTTAGAAAGCATTTTGCAGCCTCTGTTGTTAAAGTATTTCCTATGCTTTTAAAAGTAACTAAATTAAATTTCAAAGTGTTGAGATCTTTTTTATATGCTTCTTAAAACTGAGAGTTGAATCTAATGTAAGCCCTAAATATTTGAACTCAGTTACATTTTTTATAATTTGATCATTGATAATAATATTGGATATACTGTTGTTTATTCTTGATAGTGAAATACATGGCTGCTGTTTTTTCCAAGTTTAATGTTAGACAGGATTCCTGAAGCCAGGTAGAAACTCTTCCCATGGCTATAGTTAGTTTGTTCACAACCTCAGTCATATTTGTTCCGTGTGTGTACACTACTGTATCATCCACGTACATTTGTATGCTCACATTGTCACATACTGAAGGCAAATCATCTATATATAAAGAAAATAATGCCGGGCCTTAATGCACTCGTGGGGCACTTAGCAAATTTCACTGCCAACACAACAATGGTTGTCTGCAGTCTGTTGTGCCAAGAGTGCAACTGGCCACACATTTTCTATTGCCATGCGAGCAGTGTTAGATGTTCATGCCTGTCACTTGGAATCTGGCCGACACCTGCCGCAAGAGGGTTCGATGGGCTCGCATAGTGCACACTCTGTCTTTCAGCTGGGTGTGCGCAAATAGTCGTAGCGACAGGTGTACAAGGCATTAGAAGCAGCTACAAAATGACACGGTTTGCATATGATTCCTGCTTCGTGCGCACTTAATGTGCAATTCGACCAAAATGTGTGAAGGGGCCCTAAACATTGTACTCTTTGGAGGATGGCTCTTTCTGAAAAGTTTCCTTTTTTATGTGGCAGGTTTTTCATAGCATTCAGATGACTTCATTTCCTTCAATGATGCTGTTTGTCATTCATCTCATCCCTCAGAGCTTCCAGGTCTTTCTCGGGCTCTATTCAGCTCCCTTCTCTTAGTGACCATATCCTTCTTCATGATCAGCTCTTTGCAAGAACTGTGGTCCTTTGAAACATTCCGTTTCTCAATGAGTTTCTTTGCTGCTGCCATCTCATTTCAGAGTGAAGACCTTCCCATTTCCATCCATTAGCTAAAGCTGTTGTTCACAGTAGTTAGGTCCTTCTGGAAGAAAACTTTTCTTTCTTCTGTACTTTCATTAAATTCTCCCTGGTTCATTTGTTGAGTGAAACTATTTCATAGCATGCAACACATTCAGGGCCTCTTCACACATAACATGAAATATGCAGAAACATGGAAGAAAATCTGCAAATCAAACACAAAATGGGTAACCATGAACCATTGTGCACGTCCACAAACACAATGCGAGCAGCTGGGACATGTTGCACCACATTGCGTCGCTGATGTGGAGAAAAATAAAATAAAAACCATCTGTATAATTAATGAATATCACTGGGTTGATATAAATAATACATGAAAGGGGACGCAATACAGAACCCTGCGGTTAAATAACTCTGGTTGAATAAAAAAAGAAATGCCACTCACGGGATTCGAACGTGCAATTTACAAAAGCTCTGATTACCAGATGGAAATTTTACCACTGCACTACAGTCACTGTATTATAACAACAGCGTAAAATGGGTAAAATCAACAGAGATAAATTATTTGTTTTTAAAAAAGCGCCATAATACCTGACAAAACAGCATTTGTTACGGTGTATTTTTGGTGATACGTGACTGAAAGTGGTGTATTTGTGGCACTGTTGGCTTGTCATATTGTCATAGTCCTGCGGCGCACTTGTTCTGTTGGACATACATGACATTCAGATTGCCTGCTGCGTGATCTGACGGCCCGTTTCACATGGAGCAGCCTATTTTTGTGCTGACAGCACAAATGGCCACACATTTTCCAAGTGTCAAGTGAGTGGTGTTGGATGTTCATGTGTTTCACCTGGAATTTGGTCGACATCTGCTGTAAGAGGGATAGAATGGGCTCTCACAGGGCACTCTGTCTTTCAGCCGCTGGTGTGCGTGAATAACTGTGTACGAGGCATTAGAGGTAGCTCCGATTTTTCACAAATGGCATGCAATTCCTCCTTCGTGTGCTAGTCGGCTTCAATCATGTTATGTGTGAAGGGGCCCTCAGGAATGTCTCGGTGAGAAAGATGGCTTTCTTTTGGCTTTCACTGACTGCATGCTTCTTCTCAGTCAGCAGGGTCAAAGTGTCCTGGCTGAGACTTCTGTATTTGTTATTTGACAAAGTCAGTATAAGTTGTATATTTGAGGTGAACAGTGTTGGAGATTAGTCACTTTGTGTATCTGGCCCCATTCTTACAGGACTAAATGTAACTGAACAAATGATGAGTGTCAAATTGTCATTTTAATTCTTGGGCACAAATTCTTTGCAGTCGGCAATGGCCTGAAATCTGAAATCTGAAAAATATCAGCCAACAGTAGTTTGGCTTCCGCCGTAGCAGTTTTCAATTCCTATTTGTTTTGGGGTTAACTTTGCTTTTAATCTTCAGCAAGTGAACAGGTCACTCATTTAGCCATTCATAGTTTTCAAATTTAAGGTATACAAGGTCTGTTAGAAAAGTATCCAACCTTTTAATTTTTTTCAAAAACCATATGGATTTGAATCACGTGTGATTGCATCAGCCAAGCTTGAACCTTCGTGCACTTCGAGCGCACTCCTCCGCTTTTCTTTCCATGAAAAAAACTCCTATAACAGTGGAATGTGCCGTTCATTTCTAAACTGGACGCTGTCTTGATCCGGTATGTCATCTGACTAGCACAGGAATTGCGGAAGACGTGGACTTCAGCACTTTTTCGGCACATTGAGACAGACGTGCGGAGGAGTTCTGCGCGTCACGGTGGAGCCGCATGGTGCAAAGCAACGCCGTGATGAAGCCTCACAGGACATATTGGGGCATGTCCAGCTCATGCTCAATTTCTCGGATAATCACGCGACTGAAAAGCAACCAGAAGCCGTCTGAAAGCCACCTGAAAGCCGTCCTGTGAGACCAACACGGAGGTGGTTTTTCTCCCGCGCCATGAACGGCACGGTGGCTCAATCCTCCGCTTTTCTTTCCATGAAAAAAACTCCTGTAACAGTGGAATGTGCTGAAAAAGTGCTGATGTCCATGTCTCCTGCCTTTTTGTGAAAGTCAGACGACGTCCCGGATCAACAAAGCCTTCACGTCGGAAATGATCTGGTTGTTTCAGCGGGGTGTGAGCCTGTTGATCAGCGCTCGGAGCGCGCCGCGCTCTCAGACACTGTGGGCCGTCCTGAAAGTGGCAGTAACACTCCTTAATCTGCGTAATCCCCACAAAATCGTCCCTGAAAGCCATATTAATTTTCCGAACGGTGTCCACCTGGAGGTCTCTCACGGTTTCTGGAAAAAAATTGAGGCAGCAAAGCTCCAAATCGTTCAGACATTTATTCGCAATAAAAAATGACGAGAGGGGTGGACCAGTGCTCACACAAAGCCTGCTCACAGGCGAATGACGCAACCGACAGGCGTGAAAAAACTCACGCATGCGCACGAAGGTTCAAGCTTGGCTGATGCAATCACACGTGATTCAAATCCATATAGTTTTTGAAAAAAATAAAAAGGTTGGTTACTTTTCTAACAGACCTCGTATAAATTGATCCAGAATCTGGATCTGGGTCCAGATCACTTCCAAAATTGAATGGAGTCTTCCATGTATGTATCTGTGTTGAAAATTTCATCAAAATCCGTGCAGTAGTTTTGATGTAATCCTGCTAACAGTAATCCTTCAAACCCTTTATGAAGTGAAACTTCATCCAGAATCTGGATCCGGATCAACTCCAAAAATTTAATGGCGTCTTCAATGGTCTAATATGTATCTGTGGTGAAACTTTTGTCAAAATCTGTGCAGTAGTTTAGATGCAATCCTACTAACAGACAGACAAATAAATAAATAAACATCAACGATTTTATTACGTCCTTGGCGAATGTAATAACAGCATTTTTAAAAACAGTGCTTTCCTTTTAAAAGATGCTTCTTTAACAAAAAATAGCAGGTTGTTAATATGAAGTCAATAATATTGTTTGTAGAAGGTTGAAGAAACAGTAAAATGCAAATTTGAAAAGATGAAATCTGTTTTCGTAGAAAAATTTATTGGTACTAAAGAAAAAACACAGGGAAAATGACAAGGTGTTAAATTCTTTCCAAGGCACCGATGATATATTTTGAACAGTTTGCTGTACTATGCCGTTTCAACATACAGAATGTTAGTGTTCACATTTGCTGTCTGTTGTAGTGTAAAATATTCTAAAACTGGTGTAAAATGTTGCAAACAATACAAAAAAAATCATGAATGTTGCACTGCTGCACAGCATTTCATATGACGTCATTATATGCAGTAGCCTAGATTTTCTCTGTGTCCCTGACAAGGACCCCAAAGACTTTGACCTTAATTTTCCTGCGGAGATATTGGAATCACTTCTGTTTAGTTACGCATAACTCCATAAGCTCATATCATGTATCTCTAAACACTGGTCTACAGCCAAAATGGTTTTGAAATAAAAATAGTCAAACTTTACTAATTTTGGGCTACTGAAAATCATGTTTGAAATTATTGATTGGTTCTAATTTTTAAGATATGTTACTACTGTGCTACTAAGGGTTAATATATAACCCTTTTGCTCATTTTTAAAGTGTTACAAAAAGAGAACAGGTGAAATATTATTATATAAACAATCAGAGAAATATGAAAAGACCCATGATCATGATTTATCATGAAAACTATACTATCAACTGGTAATAATTATGTTGTTGTGTGTTGGGGGGTTTGGCTGGACATTTTGGTTGTTTTCTTTTCTTTGCTCTCCAGGTGGTATGCAAACTGGTTTTTGTCTGTGGAGAAGGTGCTGGCAGAAGAGTCCTTCACCCTCATCCGCATGATTTGCAGCACCTGTGGATGATGCTCACGTGCAACCTTAAAGACTTTCAGCTGAAGCAGATAATGAGATGGCGTTCTGCATTTAAGCCATGAGTGATTCAAGCAGAATTGCCGGGAACCCGACCTTGTGACGTTCGTTTGTGAGACGCTGAGGACCACGCCTGGGTTTGACACATCGTGCCTGTGAAGGAGGACGGGTGAGGGACACATGCTGTCAGCACACATCAGAGGTGATGATTGTCTGAATAAGTGTTAACAGTAATTCGGTATTTTGTTACGCAGTATATTTGAACAGTGATGAGAATTGTGCAGCTCGCTTCTCACGGCCATGGCGTGCGGACTGATGATCCTCCACCTGTTGTGAGAAGCTGCTCATTTACATAAAGCTTAAATTCAGACCTGAATGTGTTGCTGATAGTGTGTGCCTTTGAAGGATATTAGTTGTAGCTGTTGACTTACCTCACCTCTTCTATCCTTCACAGAGTCAGTTTGTCGTGTCCACCTGGGGGGTGTTTGGCGGTGAATGTGAGTCCAGAAGCGCCAGGCTTCGATCCCTTTGGGCGCTGGAGAGCGCGCCGTCCTTCACTCCACCAGACAAACGCACTTTTATGTTGTACACCGAGTATTGCACAAGAGGGGAAAATAAAATTTTGTTTTTGGAACCGCTTTCTGGTTATTTAGCGCTGGGTTCAGTCAGACGCAGGTCCGCTCCTCAACCCGCGTCGGCACATAACATATGTAGCCATAAAATGTAAAACTTTAATATCTTGGAAACAGTAGCCAGTCAGCTATTTTATTGTCAAATTTGATTTCTGCATGCCAAAGGCAATAATAAACAGCACATTTTATTTCTGAAGCAGACGACTTCTAAAAAATTGTAGACCAGTGGAATCCAAAGAGAAAAGCGCCACTGCCAAGATCTGTGATTCCCTCTATAACTTTAAACTTTTGCCACAGGGTAAGAGGGGTCAGCCATGATCTTACTTGACATGGGCAGGTCCTGAAGGGATGGTAGGTTGCAGCCAAACACCCATTCAGCAGAATGAATGATGTTCTATAATTCGCACCTATTGTTGGCAGTGGCACTGGCATACATGGTGGTAATGGAGAGGTGAGAACAGACTTAATGATAGTAGAGGTGCACTATCATTGTCTTTGGGAGGTGTTTCTTCCAAAGCTCTACTCCTGACAGTGTGAAATTTTGATGCGACAGTTTCCTGCTCCCCACTGCCTGTATGAAGTTTATGAAATTTAGTCACCCTTCTTGTTTGAGGTGTTCAGTTATCAGCCTGTCCACAGCTCAGTGAATATATGAACACGGTCACTCATTTGACCATTGAGGTGTTTGCAGATGTCTGACTATCTGCTAAGCTTCCTCAGTTCACCAGACTCCATAAAAAATGGGTACTCTGAACCAAACCAGCACCCATGAGTAATCTGAGCTTTTACAACCAAGAGCAAAGGTAGGATCCAATGAAAACTATAGATAGTGGCACTTTGATGATGGTTACGCATATCTTTATATGTTTATATCATTATAACTCATATCTTTATAACACCACAAATGTTTCACCTAACTGAAATTAGTACTTTGTTCAGCCAAACAATGGTTGCAGAACAATAACCACACTAAATAGTGGAGCAGATAAGTATGAGTTTTGGCCAGAATTGTTCACATGGTTATGCAAGCATCAGATTTGGCATGAATGTTCTACATAAATCAGTGTTTGAGAAAAAAGTGCTGGCCACTTGAAAATCCAACATGACAGCCAGGTAGGGGTCAATGAAGAATTGCACAGGGGTCAAAATTTAAAAATGCTCCATTCATATTGAAAGCTATACCACATTATGTGGTAAAGGAAAAGTGAATTTTTAAACATCTTTAGTCATATTAAAACATTATTAGCTAAGTGCTGTACTGACCATTAACAATTGATTTGTATGAGAGAAATTCCTTTTCCTCAACATGAAAACTATTGCTGCATTCCAAGTGAACTCAGTGTTTGATTTGTTTTTTTAAAGTCCTGTATCAATACATTTATTATTTTTTCTTTTTTAGTAGTAGTACCAAAATTCTGGCATGGGTCTGTTTTATCAAAATTTGGGGAGGTGGTACCAGTTTTATGAAAACAAAGCTGTGACCAAGATTTGAGTAGCCATGTTGGGTATCTTTCATATTTATGACGATGTTAGGATGTATCTCTTAAGACCTTTTTATGCATCTACTACTCCGTAATGCTGAGGCAGTGCAGTCACTTTGATGTGGTCGTGAACCTTTTGCAGTTCTCCATAGGGGATGTTGAGCGTTGCAGTACAATTCACCGACAGAACAGTGGGGGCTGCAACATTTTACATGAAGACTGGCTCACTATCCCATGAAAGTCATTGATTGTGAAACCAGAAAAGTGAGATTACGGAAATGATGTAGTTAGCAGACCAGCCACGTACAGTCTAAGTGCAGTCTCTGTTGGCTCGACGTGTAGTTACAATTCTTGGGAGGTGCACATCAGGGTATGGAGAGGGGCTCGGAGGGGTTTCGCAACGACGCAGAGGGCTCTGCGTGGCTACGGAGCTGTAGATACAAAGTTGCATAAATTGGACTTTATGTAATGTGCATCATTGTCTACCTGTTTTGAAAGTAGCTACACTGTCAATTTATGCAACACATTGTTCACATTTCAGGCAATTTATTGATGTGACTAGTTGCGACCCCCTACTGGTTGTATGAAGCCCATGAACTTGCCAATCGTCCTGGTTGTTTGAAGCACTTAGTCTGGAAAAGGAATGATATGATTCATCTTCTGGATAAGAGTGATAAGAGAAATTGTAATGTGTCTTATTTTGTCTTATGTTAATTCAGACATGCGAGTGGCAGTAATTGGAGCTGGAGTTATCGGCCTGTCCACAGCTCAAAGCATATATGAACAGTATCACTCCACTGTCACGCCACTGACCATCGAGGTGTTTGCAGATCGTTTCACACCACTGACCACAAGTGATGGAGCTGCTGGCTTATGGCAGCCATATCTCCATGACAAAGGCAACATCCAGGAGACGTGAGTGCATTTTATTCAGCTGCCTTTGATTGTCCTCTACAAAACTTTATGTTTTATTTTTCTTACATTTAGAAAATGGAATAAAGAGACATTTGACTACCTGCTAAGCTTCCTCAGTTCACCAGATTCCATAAAAATGGGTGTATTCCTTCAGTCTGGTTACAACCTCTGCACTGAACCAGCACCTGTGAGTAATCCGAGCTTTTACAACCAAGAACAAAGGTAGGATGCAATGAAAAATATAGATAGCTGCAGTTTGATTAGTTACTCCTATCTTTATAACGCCGTACTAATCGGAGTCCTCAGATCTTTTGCACAAGTGAAAACAGTGCTTTGTTCAGTCGAACACACTCACTCGCTCATTCATCTTCAACTGCTTACTCCAATTAAGGGTCACAGTGGAGGCTGGAGCCTATCCCAGCAGTCATGGGGTGTGAGGCGGGTTACACCCTGGACAGGATGCCAGTTTATGGCAGGGCCTCATATAGACAAGCAAACACATTTACGGCCAATTTAAAGTTTCCAATTCACCTAACCTGCATGTCTTTGGATGTGGGAGGAAGCCGGAGCACCTGGAGGGAACCCACACAAACCCGGTTAGAACATGCAAACTCCACACAGTAAGGCCCCAGGTGGGAATCAAACTCACAACCTTCTTGCTATGAGGCAACAGTGCCAACCACTAAGCCACCGTGCTGCCCGTTTCATCATATGAGAAATTCCTTTCACTACAAATTGCTTTAGAGTAAATACATGGTTGGCGAGAGGACATCTGTACATGAAACCACATTTTCCTGAACCTTAAAGTTTTTGAGGTTCTGGTTCCACTTCATAAATTATCGCTCATCAACCAGTTATGTACATCCAAATGAAATTTGTTAAATAGCGTTTCATGTAATACTTTCTAACATAACATTATGCATCCTTGGGATGGTATAAAAGTGTCTTATAAAGTGTGTAAAATGGGTTATATTTGAGTTTACAGTTAATGCTGCAGTTGTAGACTCTGGTGGGCACATTGTTTAGCTTAACTGGAGCCAGCCAACTATTTCCAAACATTTCTTTTTACATGTTAGTGTTTCCATCAAACAGTTATGAAGATGATGACTCAGACCTATGTTTATAAGGTAGATAGCACTATATTACTCCTCTTGATTGGACACAGGGAGATCACACATTTTATTGTAATCGCTTGCCGCTGGAAAATTTTTCTCCACCTTTCAAAGATGTTCAAAAGAAGACAGTAAGTAAACTCAGCACCAAATTATTGCTCGCAGAATATATGTAAGTTTGTAATAATAGTACAAAAAAAAATCACATTATTGACCAGTGCCTTGTACAATAAAATTTAGTTTGTTAAATACGGTACTTTGACAATTTGTTGAATGTACTGTTTACACACACACACACACACACACACGGTCATGACACATTATTCTTCACACATACAGTGCGAAGTATGATCAAATATGGTGAAACAGCGCGAAACAGTTCGAATTATGCCCTCACGAAACATCGTGCCAACAGGCAAGCGTGCACGATGCTGGTGCGACGATTCGTGCACGCGGGAACACAGTGCCACATCGTGCAGGTGCTGTGAAGAAAATGATAAATAAAAAATAAGAAAAATACATTTTGCGATGGTTCAGTGCACACAGGAACACAGCAGCTTTTGCCATTAAAAAATAAAAAATACATGTCACCCATGAGATTCAAACCCACGCCTTCCAAAAGCTCTGATTGCCAGTTGGAAACTTTACCACTGAGGTACTATTGCTGTCCTGTGACAGGTGCTGGAAACTGCCTCATATCAGGAAGCACATGGACGTATTTACGAAAATAAAAATAACACACCATATAAAAACATCGCATTGTATTAAATCCCTCTCATCAAGCGGGCAATACAAATATGATCCATCTGTTCCTCTGTAGATGTCCCATGGTCACTGACACACAGACATGAAATGACATGAATGAGAAGCAGTTCGCTCATCTCATTGGCGAACGCGTGGCTTGTGGACGGCGTGCCGCAGGACACCACGTCATGTGGAACAGAGCTCATGTGGGTGACATGACAGTCAGCTCGCCTGCTGATTGTTATAATCTGATGGTCCGTTTCAACCTGGGGCAGCCTGTCCATGTGCGCACCATGCAGCCCATCGCCACAGTGATGTATATTTTATTTATGTCCACTGGATGACAGCAAACAGACACTAGCACATCACAGTGGTCACTTGTTAGTCCATGTCTGTCCAAACACAGTACTGTGCAGCTGGGATGTCCAGAATGACAGATCTCCACAGCTGCTTCAGTGGGCAGCCACACCTCCTGTCAGTTTTTAGCGCACACACCAAAGCCACACTCATGGGGCACTTAGACAGATTTCACTGATATAGCGCACCGAATGGCGACTGTATGACAGTTGGATGCTATTTACACTTACACTGCCATCCAGTAAATGGCGGTGTTCTATGCATTTTGGGTCATACAGTTGCTATTCGGTTTATCAGTTAGACTTAAACAGAATTTTCAGTTTTGTAGATGGCTTTTTTTACAAATGAAAAAAAATTACATATTTACAAATACAGATTTATTTGCAAAAACCAACACACGTTAACTAGTGTGGTGTTTTTTTTACAACCAACCAGTGATGAGGAGGCTCAATTTCCCATAATGCCTCTGGGCATCTGTGAGTTTTAATGCTCAAACATTTAGAATTAGTGCATTACTTTAAAACTAAAAGATATTTGTGATATTTTCACTTTGTGAAAATGACAGTTATTGTTAATATAAATGAACCATCTGGAATTAGTTTGGTTTTTAAATGAAACCGTAAGTCAAACCTGCTTTGCTTTGGCTTTGTATGCTGTCAATGAAAATTACTTTTTTTTTTGTAGCAGCCAGGCCCTTTCTGCTGGGGTCAGGTTGAGCTCAGTTTCTCACAGTTGCCTGACTGCTGCAAAACACAACAGAGAAGAACTAATGTGTAATTTTAGGGTTTACAAATGTTTCTGACTGTTCGGCTTTACTTACTATGCCAGCAAATAAAATGTTAGTTGACTAAAAATTAGTGGAACTAAATTTAGCAGAAGCTAATTGGTCCACTGATGGTTTTTAAAGTTAGCTGAAAAGCTAATCCACTAACAAAAGTTAGCTTTGATAATTAGCGGTTAGGGATTAGCGGAAGTCTGTACACCACTGTCAGGTTTGGAAGTAAAGCCCTGGTCACACCGAATAATGAGTGATGAATAATGAGCCACATAGTGTGTGTTTTTTGTGTTTTTTGGTACAACTTAAGTTATTCAAGATACATGGGAGAACAGTGGCTCTTGGAGGCAGATTTTTCAGCTAACGAGGCTCATCTCTGAGCATGGCGCTAATTTCAAGAAATTTGAAAATTAGAAAAAATAGCACAGGGTGATTTGTGTACGAGGTACTATGAGGACAAACGAGGATGTTAGGGGCATATTAGTGTTGAGGACAAGGCTGTTAGAGACCCATTATTCGAGTACCTGGTGGCTCCAAAGACAGCTCAGACTACCTGCAGCAGAGCAGGTTCCACTCTGAGACGTCACTTGTAGCCTTTTTAAATATCTGTTTCCTGCAATTCCTTCAGAAGAACATCATTATTCATGACTTTATTATTTGGTGTGACCAGGGCTTAACCCAGTTAATCATGTGAGCTCAAATCAGTCACAGTGGTGCATCACAGGCTGAAGATTTAAACCAGGCCTGACAAACTGGAGCCTTCCTGTCTGGAGTTTGCATGTTTTTGCTTTGTGTCTGCACAAGTTTCCTTTGAGAACCCTGTTCTCTGGCCAAGTGGTTAGTGCACTTGGTTTCACAGCGGAAGGTTCCCAGCCAAACCCCACCCCTGCCACATTTCTCCACGTAATGTGGCGTTGCACTGGAGAGTATCCACCATAAAACATGTGCCAACTCAGCATGCAGATCTGCTGAGGCAACCCTGAGCAACCAAAGGGCCTCACGTTTTAACTGCAAATTAGCTTGTTTTTGCCCACAAAATGGTTGTCTTTTGTGCTCTGCCAAAGGGGTCGCTACACTACACCGACATCGGATACAAGCTGTCACAACCCTAAGCAAGCAATGATAGTATACCATCAATAAAATATGGATGTGATCTCTGAATGGGTGATGTATTATTGCTCACAGGACCCCTCCTTTAAAGATGCTGTCCTCGGCTTCAGACGTCTCACGGAACAAGAGCTTCAGCTGTTTCCTGGCTATACGTAGGTTCTTGAAAAAACAGCAAAATTCTGAAAGGACATAAAAAAAGTTTTGATTTGATGAAAGAGTCTTTGTAATGAGCTGTCACACACATATATGTAAATCTCTTGTACCTGCTGTAGCTATGGATGGTTCAACACTGCTGTTATGTTGGAAGGAAAAACCTACTTACCTTGGCTGATGGATTGGTGAGTGAATAATTTACTGCATATTTAAGGTGACCTCTTGCAAAGCCATATAGAAGCTAAAAATTAAGAAGGTCATGACTAAAACTTGACACATTGCATCTTGTGTGACTCACATTTTTGCAGCAACTTCTATTGTTCAATAAAAAAAGATTCATAATTTCAGTAAAACAGATTGCATCTTTATTGATATAAGCTCATTAATAGCTAAAGATGTATTGCTCTGACCTGGAAAAATGTCAATGGACCAAGTGCCTCCCAGTGGCTAAAAAAATGCTCTCTTGCCTACCATTGGAAAGAATATCATACATACATAAAGCAAAACAACATTTATTTGAAAAGATTTGGAGACCATTTATAAACTTTATAAAAGATTTGGATTTAGCTGATGACTTCATTGATTTTTAAGCCCCCTGCAGAAAGCACTAAATGTAACGATTACAATGTCATAAATTAAGAGAAGCTGTTTTGGTCTTTTTGTTCCCTTTTTTTTTTTTTTTTATAATGAAACACCATGTAAGACACACTTTGTAAAATAATTTTGTCAAAGCTATACATGGATAAAATGTGAATAAAATATATTTGGCAAAAAAAAAAAAAAAGATTCATCTTAATTACCTCCGCCAAGGAGGTTATGTTTTCGGTCAAGTTTGTTTGCTTGTTTGTTTGTCTGTCTGTTTGTCAGCAGGATAACTCAAAACGTTTTCAACGGATTTTGATGACATTTTGTGGAGTGGTTGGAAATGACAAGAGGAACAAGTGATTAAATTTTAGTGGTGATCCGGATCACTATTGCGGGATAGGGGGAATTTTGACATTTTAGTTTCTAACTCCACAAAAACAAGGCAGAAAGGCTTGAAAAAAATTAGGGTGTAACATAGTCAAATGTTCTATCAAACAACAAAGTTTGGTTATGATCGGATCCGGATTCCAGATCTGGTGATCCAGAATATGCAAAAATATAGGGAAAATAGAAAATGTGTCAGTGTGAGGTGACAAATGAAGCTAGAGATGCACAACTAACACCAAACTGTAGCTGAATCTGTACTGATTCAGTAAGGTGTCATCAGACTTGATGTAGCTTCAAATGTTTATGGAGCTAGATCCAGAAGAAAAACCGCCATTACCGAAAATCGTTTTTATACAATAACTTTTGAACTAATAAAGACATAAAAGTGATTCCAAGTTCTAGTGGTATGTTTTCATGGTCAAGGATGTCAAATATAAAGGAAAGAAAAGTGTATGTATCATAGTTTTGGTTGTAACACTGAATTGCTGAATAGATCACTGTGCCAAGGAGGGAATCTCTTTAGGGTCAGTGACCCTATGGCCTTATGTAGCACATGCAACACTTTAAAAATAGTTCTATTTTGCAATTTGCTGTTATTTATTTAGAGAAGTGTTTCATAAATGTTAAAAATTCATATATTTACAGTTTAGTTGAATAA
Organism: Thalassophryne amazonica; assembly: GCF_902500255.1. Classification (NCBI taxonomy): domain Eukaryota; kingdom Metazoa; phylum Chordata; class Actinopteri; order Batrachoidiformes; family Batrachoididae; genus Thalassophryne; species Thalassophryne amazonica. The sequence goes on along the minus strand of NC_047107.1, from coordinate 53,558,647 downwards.
TTGAATTTTGTCTCGTTTGTTTTTGTCTATAAGCACATGCAATATCAATATCAGTGCTCAGATGACAATAGCTTCTGGGAAAGGTGCAAGTTGCAATAAACTGTGATGCCAAGCGCTAAGGATACATGCTATCCAGTCACAGCAGATGAAACTTTTTTTACTACATGAGCAAACTTCATTGTTAGACTTTTTACGAGGTAGGTTCATGATCCACGGCGTGTAGATGTTATTGCATCAGTGGCCCCATGGCCTTGGCAGAGGTTTGCACTCTCCGAGTGCTTCTAGTTTTAGATGTTTCTAAATTTTCTACATAGTGAACGGGTTCAGAAATGTGAACTTTTGTTTTATTCACAGGTTGAAAGAAAGAGGTGTGAAGTTTTACCACCGGAAAATCGGGTCCTTCAAAGAAGTTAGTAAGAGTTTTTACTGATACATACTGTATGTAAATGTTGGTGTGATTTTATTTATTTATTTATTTATTTATTTTTTTAAATTAGCTTCACCTGGTGCAATGTTATTATGGACTACAACCAGTGGTGGGCACAGATAACCAAAAAAAATTCGATAACAGATAAACAGATAACTGAAAAGTTATCTTTGATAAAGATAAAACAATAAACCACCCAAAAATGTATGAAGTTACAGATAACCGATAAATTCCAATATTGTCTCTAGTATATTTGCAACTACTAATAAACTGAATTTGAGTTTTAACACCACAGTAGCTTCTAGTAATATTAAAAGTGACAACAAACCCAAACAATGAGGCCACACTTTATCTTTGAACATCTTGTCCCCTGCTGGAAGCTCTTGTTTACTATTCAGCTTCCAGCACACAGGTACACTTAGAGTAGCCATAAAGCCAGCTCTCTATCAATCACAATCCTCCGGTCAGGCGGAGGTCTTGGAAATAAAGTCATGCTGACTTATGGTTTTGATTTAGAAATAACATTAATACCAATAGAATAACTCCATTAATGTCAATTCTGTCATTTGTACAAAGTTAAAATATAACGTATATCTTTTAATGTTGAATAATGCACTAATTCTGAGGTTTGTAACAAACACAGACAGATTGCAAAGGATTCTGGGTAAAAGTGCCTCTGCTAAACACTGATTGGTTCAGTCATTCATTATGTAAACTAACACGTTAATGTGTCGTGTATTGGTGTTTACAGATAAATGTGCTTTTGTAAAATATTCCACTTTTTATTTGTAAAATCAGACATTTTTACAGAGCCCTGGAAGTGTCATTGCAAAATGTTTTGCATGTGGAGAGAATGTGCACGTTTTATTAGTGCCGTGTGCACGTTTGATGATGTTGTAAAACGTGCACTCAATAGTCTTGACACATAAATGTTGGCTTTACACTGTGCGGGTTTTGGCCCTTTTTCAGATGATTTTTCATTCATGTGAGAATTTTTGGACCGAGTTTCAGGTTAATCGTGCGTCCTATATCGTGTAGTGTACATGGAGTAACAAGCTGCGTTTAACATCTCACGACCACCTCCTGATCGCCGATCGTATGGCCAAATGAAAATCAAACCTGTTTGATATTATTCTGGTCGGCCGTCGTGAGGTTATCCTGCTGCTGAGGGGCTACAAGCGTCCAAACCGCTCGCACTGTGCCTGTGCAAACACTGCAGAGCTGTTTTGTAATGTTTTTTTTGTTGTTGTTGTTGTTTTGTTTTGTATTTAAACTTAATTGTACAAAAAAAAAGCCATTTGCAAAGCCAAAAAGTTGATTTGACAACCATCTGATATAACCCGGGGTCAAAATAAATAGAACACTGCCATCTACTGGTGCCCAGATGCTTAGTACTTAGGGCGAATACTGCCATGAACACTGCTGGCCAGTAGATGGCAGTAGAGGCCTGAAAAACTTGCCAAAACAAAATCCCAGATAATCAGTGTCTGCTACATTTAAGATGCGTGGAATTTAACAACGCAAATACAATAACGTCTATAAACCAGAGAATATATTCACAAGAGTTTTAGGCACTAGAGTTTAATGCTGCTGTCCGTGGAGCCTGAACAGAGTGTCTGAAATGCATTTGTCCTGTCGTGAACATACTGAGATTAGACTCTCCTACCCATAATGCACTGCTGGGCACAGCATGTGCTCACTAAAACCTTAAAATTAGCACAGTACTTTAAAACTAAAACATATATCTGACATTTTCACTTCATAAAACGTCAGACATGACAGTAATTTTAAATAACTTGTCCAAAATGAGTTTGGTTAAAATTTGAACCATAACTTAAAAATGTATGCCTCTGGATGACTTGGGTGATATTGCCAGCGTATCAGTATGGTGTTAAAGGAAATGATTTTTTTTTTTTTGTGAGAGCAGTTCTCTTTTGTCTGCAGAGGATACAGTGGTTTCTTCTAGAAATAGCTGTCTTCTGTTTGCAGAGGGTAGAACTATGCATCTGTTAGAAAACTTTTAACAGGTAGGCCCTCAACTGATTTATATTTTAAAAGTGTTTGTGACTATCTTTGTTTACTATGTTATCAGTCTAAAAGTTATCGGACAAAATGTATCAGAAGATAATTAGTCCGATAATGGTTTTTAAAGTTATCTAAAAAGATAATCCGATAATGAAAACATTATCTTCAATAATTATCTGTTATCGGATTATTGGAACTGTGCCCACCACTGACTACAACCATGCACTACTGGCTACTAAGTGGGCCTACTACTCTGATTTGATTAACAAAACAAGCATAATTCAAAGTTCCTGTTCAACACAGTGACAACACTTATCAAGGACAACCACCTGTAAGTCACTCTTCATTTACAGCTCAAGATTTATTAGATTATTTAGAAATAGACGACATTAGGTAAAATATATCCCAGCATGCCTTAGTCCCACCACTGCACCCTGTTATCGATGTGGGTGCCATTACTGATACATCACATACATTTAATGAATTTGATATTGTTTCAACTGGGTGTGCTGATGAAACAGGTAACTTCTGCTAAAAGCACAGCCTGTCTTTTTGACCCCATACCAACAAAATAATTTAAGGACCTGTGGCCCACTCTGTCACTAACCTCGGGATCTGTTCCTAAATGTTTCAAATCTGCAGTTATTAAACCATTACTTAAGAAATCTAATGTTGACCCTAGTCTACTGAAAAATTCTAGGCCGATATCAAACCTATCATTTTGTTCTAGAATACTTGAAAAAGTGGTTTCAGAGCAGCTCATGGACCACCTTATTGAGAATATCCTCTTTGAGCCACTGCAGTCTGCATTTAGAACACACCATTCCATGGAGACAGCTTTATTAAGGTGGTAAATAATCTTCTGCTCACAGTGGATTCGGACAGTACGATAGTTCTGTTAGACCTTAGCTCTGCGTTTGATACAGTGGATCATCGTATTCTACTTGATAGGCTGGAGAATCATTTTGGGATGCTGGGACTGTCCTTGCGTTGTTGACGTCCTACTTAACCACTGTGTCCTATAAAATAGCGTTACATCTAACATTGTTGCCATGAAATACATAATTCCACAGGGGTCCTTCTTAGGCCCACTGCTTTTCTCCCTTTATATAGCACCCCTTGGGCATACACTGCGGTGTTATGGGATTACTTTTCATTGTTACGCTGATGACACTCAGTTGTACATGCCAATAACTGCTGGTAATTTCCATACTGAAATGATGGTCCTTGGTCCAGCGAGCCATCAACAGCAGTTTGACCAGCTAACGCTTAACCTAGGCTCATGCGTCATAATGTCACACTGACAAAGTGAGGAACCTTGGGGTGATTTTTGATGTCATGTTGTCCTTTGACCTACACATCAGAGAAATCATGAGGACCACTTTCTTCCACCTTTGTCACATAGCGAAGATTTGTCCCATCCTGTCTATGCCTGATGCAGAGACTCTGATCCATGCATTTGTCTCTTCTAGACTGGAATACTGCAATGTTGTATTCTCTGATTTACCGCAGTCCAGCATCATGGGTCTCCAATTGGTTCAAAATGATGATGCCAGAATTTTGACAAGAAGCAGAAAGTTTGACCACATTACACCAATTGTGGCCTCCCTTCACTGGCTTCCTGTCTCTGAGGTCTGATTTTAAGGTTCTGTTACTAATTTATTAAATTATACACATTCTAGCACCTTCCTACCTAGCTGACCTAATTACACCCTACATACTGGCCCATGCTCTGTGTTCTTAGGGTGCAGGGCTACTTTGTGTCCCTAAGGTTAATTAAAAAGTCTGCAGGCCACAGAGTCTTCTCTTATCATGCTCCAGTTTTGTGGAACAATCTCCTTGCGGAGATAAAACCGTCAGATTCCACAGACATTCAAGTCCAGATTAAAGATGTATCTATCCTTCCTCTCATATGGCTAACATCCTGGCATAGTATGAAACTATGCTTCCTATCCTTGGAAATGGAAAAGGTCTCGGCCTTACTTCATCTAGATTCTGGGCCTGTTAGTGAAGCTCAGGGCTAGCTGCCAGTGATCAGCTTAGTATTCTTTCTACTTCCTTGTCGATTTACTGTTGGTGAATGCATACCTTAGCTGCAGTTATTTCTGACCCACTGATTCTGCTCTTTTTCACTCTGTCCGAGACACTGGTGAGATTTCCTGCGGATGATGGCTACACACCCCAGGGTGCTGGACTGACCACGAGATGCCCTGGCTGAAGCTGGCACAGCGGCTCGTGGACCACCTTGTTGAGGGTGACCTCTGTGAGCCACTACAGTCTGCTTTTGGAATGCAGTCTTCCATGAAGATTGCTTTACTAAACTGAAACTGACGACGCAATGGATGGATGCTGGCCCTGCACCCCAGAGTGCTGGACTGATCTCACGGCACCCTGCCTGTGGTGCCAATGACTGTGTGCTCACCTCAGTAATGCACTGTTGTTGATGCTGTTCTGTTTTTTTCAGCAAGGTAAAATTTTGGAAAAACCTTTTAACTGTTAGAATGGGCTAAGCAGTGGGTCACCCTTTTGAGTCTGGTCTGCTTGAGGCTTTGTCCTCAGTATCATCGGAGGTAGTTTTTCCTTACCATTGTCGCTTATATGCTTGCTTGGAGGGGTTGGTAGGGTTACACCTTACTCGTGTGAAGCATCTTGAGGCAACATTGTTGTCATTTGGCACTATATAAATACAATAAATTGAATTAGCTTTTGCACAATATTGTATTTTTAGATAGTGTTGATTTCTTTATATACTTAATGTTACCCTTTGTCATTTATCGGCTCTCGTTTCTTATCCCCGTACATTTAGCTTGCAGAAACTGGGGCAGATGTAATAATTAACTGCAGTGGAATGAGATCAGGAGAGCTGCAGCCTGACCATGATCTCAAACCTGGGAGGGGCCAGATAGTGAAGGTAAGAATGAACATATTCAAATGTGTTTGCTGTTCAGATTAGCTTCTGTAACAACAAGGGGATAATTTTTGTCCTTTGTTGTGCCTCTGCATTTTAGGTGGAGGCACCCTGGCTGAAGCATTGGATTATTACTCACAATTTTGATGCAGGAGTCTATAACTCACCGTACATCATTCCAGGGTAGTGCTAGTAGTCACACAAGAAACACAAGTTGTTTCCTGTAGTATTTCTCGTGGTGTTGTGCAGTACCATCTGTCTATCCATCCATGTAAAATCTTTAGCCATGTCCAGTACAAATCAGTAGACACTTCACAGTTGCATAGATTGTTCAAAATACAAACAACAAATGCAGAGCGGAATGTGCTAGGGGCAGCCATGTATTGTGGTCCAAAAACCAGGTTAAGACAAGGGAATTGACAGAAGGCATGTCAGAGATTACCCAAATTTCAAGTTTACAGAGCAGGATGTGATATAAGCAAGGCGGGAACACAAACCATTTGGTAACTAAAGTGAGGTAGAATGAGGGTGTGGCATTGACCATGATGGAGTCATACTGAAAGTCTTTTTGAATTGTTTCTCAATCCCACAGACCTTACTTAAATCCTCACTTCTGCACTGTGAGGATTTAAGATTGGGGATGTTGGAGTTTAATGAAATGTAAGAGACGTTCTGCTCGACCTTATTCGACAAAAATCTTTTAATGCGCGTGTAACATAGCTTCCCCAAATTCGCTTAGGTTCAGATTCGCTGTCACACCCCCCACAATGAGAGCCATGGAGGAAAACTCAATTTAACTTCTTTATTTCTGTTATTCTTAAAATGTACAATTTACTCATATCACTCATGAACCGCTTATCCAGGATCAGGTCAAGGGAGCAACAGCTCCAGCAGGGGACCCCAAATTTCCCTTTCCCAGGCCACAATTACCACCTCTGACTGGGGGATCCTGAGGCATTCCCAGGCCAGTGTGGAGATATATTCTCTCTACATAGTCCTGGGTCTTCCCCGGGGTCTCCTCCCAGATGGACGTGCCTGGAACACATCCCCAGGGAGGCGCCCAGGAGGCATCCTTAATAGATGCCTGAACCACCTCAGTTGGCTCATCTCAATGTGAAGGAGCAGTTGCTCTACTCCGAGCTAATCATGAATGACTGAGCTTCGCACCCTATCTCTAAGGAAGACCCAGCCACCCTCATGAGGAAACCCATTTCGGTCACTTGTACCACGATCTAGTTCTTTCAGTCATTACCCAACCCTCATGACCATAGGTGACACTAGGAATGAAGATTGACCAGTAGGTCGAGAGCTTTGCCATTCAGCTCAACTCCCTTTTCATCACAACAGTACAGTAAAACAAATGCAATATCGTCCCTGCTGTGGCACTTCTCCAGCCAGTCTCATGCGCCATTGTCCCTTTACTCATGAACAAGACACTGACCTACTGGAACACTTGGAGCAAGACCTCATTCCCTACCTGGATTAGGCAGCTCACCGGTCTCCTGCTGATCACCATGGCCTTAGATTTAGAGGTGCTGATCTTCATCCCAGCTGCTTCACATTTGCCTGCGAACGGACCCAATGAGTGCTGCAGGTCACAGGCCGATGATGCTAACAAGACCACATCATCTGCAAAAAGCAGTGATGAGACCCTCAGCCCACCAAACTGAAGACCCTCTACCCTTGCAACTACACCTCAATATCCTGCCCATGAATATCACAAACAGGATTGGTGAAAAGGCCAACCTCCACCAGAAATGGGTCCGACTTACTGCAGAGGACCCGAACACAGCCCTCGCTTTGAGTACAGAGACTGGATTGCCCTGAGAATGGACCCCCCCCCACCTACATTCTCCTGCAGTACCTCCCACAGCATTGCCTGGGGTACTTGATCATATGCCTTCTCAAATTCCACAAAACACATGTAGACTGGATGGGCCTCCTCCATGATCTTTGTGAGAGTGAAGAGCTGGGGCATCATGTACAAAGTGTCCTTATGTACAAAAATGTGGCATACGTCCATCTCCATGCCAACATTCAGATGTATCAAAAGTGAAAGGATCATGGAAATGTGTGGTGCATCACACAAAAATCCTAGCTGGCATACGCACATTTCTACAGCTACAACCCCTGGCAAAAATTATGGAATCACCGGCCTCGGAGGATGTTCATTCAGTTGTTTAATTTTGTAGAAAAAAGCAGATCACAGACATGACACAAAACTAAAGTCATTTCAAATGGCAACTTTCTGGCTTTAAGAAACACTATAAGAAATCAGGAAAAAAAATTGTGGCAGTCAGTAACGGTTACTTTTTTAGACCAAGCAGAGGGAAAAAAATATGGACTCACTCAATTCTGAG